>NC_086328.1:3194104-3451604 GCF_036172605.1 Pelobates fuscus | reverse complement strand
ACCATGCACCAAGCCTATAAAATAGTTGCTAGCTAGTATTTGTCAATAAGTCCAATATCTGGTTACTAGAAGTGGTTAAATCAATAAGATTTTTTGACAAGTCAGACTATTTCTAGCAATTTTTTTTTGATGATTTTTTTTCACTTCTTCTCTATGTCCTCTCTTCCTCTGTCTCCTGTTCATGCTTCTTCCTCTCCTCCTCTTCTGACATGCAGACGCCCCCCCTGTCTGCCCGCCGGCGCTGGTCCATTCAAGTGATTAACGACTTCCCGGTACTGTGCCCTCTGCTAAATAACATCATCACTTCCTGCACACCTCTTATTGGAGATCCCAAGAATAAAATTCTCAGTCTCTCTCCCTCCCCCTTCCGTCATACTTGCTGGATGCAAATAATAAGAGCTTGTGATCCAAACCATGTTTATCCCTGCTTCAAGGTAGACATGGGCGTTTATACAAGTTTTGAGAGATTGTAAACTCTTCTGATTGCTTAACACGAGGTGTGTGAGATCCACATGTGTTGCCTGGAAGACCGTATTATTATTATTTTATCATTTATGTAGCTGGGAGACAAAGCAATATATCCGATCCCGCCCCCCAGGAGCGTGTTGAACTCACTCGCCCCTCTCTAGAGACATCAGACTTTTTATTCTTGGGACGCTTTGCATTTCCTCGTTCCCCACAGTTTGTTGATGTCGGGAATGTGCTGCTTGTGATTTCTATTCCCATTCTGCTGCTTGTCTATTTTGGATTGGTGAGCTGTTTGTTGCTCTCTCCTGCCCCCAAGGGTTCATTCACCCTATGCTTCTCCCTCTCGCTCTTTCTTTACTCCTTTGAGGTACTGTCCCCTCCCCTCGCCCCCTTATTATTTTTATGTTCCTCCTATCCCCACTCTGGTGCACACTTTTCTGTGAGGTTCGCTGTCTGCAGCCTCCTCTCTGTCCATGTAAATGGTGTACACTGGGAGCTACACTGTAATTTGTTGCCATGGTAGGGATAATCGGTTCAGGTCAATAATGGGCACTGTGTGTAATTGGTGACAAGGGGACATTAATTTGTATGTGACTGGTGTATTGAGTTCTTTCGAGAGTCACAAAGAGCTTCTGGCCATCACTGTAGAGGTAAGTGCAATGAAAGACCGATTCCATAGAGGCTCCTCCCATGAGGAGCATGACCTGGGAATGTCACTGTATTGTCTGTGTTCACACAGATAATTCTTTAAAATCTCTTAGATTTTACTTACTTTACCCAGCAATTCCTTTCTTGTAAAATACAGAAATAACAAAATGTTTCCAGCAGCAAGCTAACGGGCAGCTGTGATCAAATTTGCAATTCGTATTTTTAAAAGGTTATTACATTTTTTATGAAACTTTTTATTATGATTTATGTTGTTTGTTTTTTGAGAATATTTCACTTTTTATCTGGCTAAGCGGCCATATTGGGTCAGACTCTCCTGTTATCTGACCAACTGCTGCTCAACCTAACTTGCTGCGGCTGTGATTGATCTGTGTGAACCTGCAGCAGCAGCAAGTTAGGTGGAGTGGCCGTTGGTCAGATAACAGGAGAGTCTGACCCAATATGGCCGCTCAGCCAGATCAAAAGTGACATATTCTCAAACATCTATAACCAGAATCTGACCCAATATGGCCGCTCAGCCAGATAAAAAGTAAAAAAATAAATACAAAAATAACTTTTTTTTACACTATCTTGAAGTTTCATTAAATGTAATAAACTTAGAAAAAAGCAAAGTCAAAATGTGTATTTTAAGGGCGTGCTGTGATTCTTTACTCTGATTGGCTGACAACTTAAACGATAACTACACAGACTGAGGAAGATATGAAAAGGCCAACTGAACAAGATATTCCCACTTATCTCCTCGCTTACTGCAAAAGCAAAATGCTAGAATCCAAAAAAGAGCATTGCGGGAGACTGTGTTAGAAATGTTTATTTAAACAAATATCATTTATTAACCCCCTGGCTCCGCATGCTTGGCTCTCAAGCGTCTGGATTGGTTAAGGGTGTAACATGTTGGATTTTAAACAGGGAGTTATCATCTGAAATTTTTAGTTTTTGTGAACGTGGAGAGCATTTTCTACACGTCCAGCGAACTGATCTTCTAGAGGGATTTTGGATAAATCAGGTGCAGTTTGGAGATAGTGGGTGCACTACACTCTACCTCTTCTGATTAGTGAGAACTAGTGCTTAAAAATGACATAATGACACTCCAGGCACTATCTACAGGGATTGGAGTGAGTGGTACACAGATCAGAAGCTGCCATTAGACAAAGTGTAGTCGATGACAATCATGACCTTCCAGTCCCGGTTTATTACATTGCTTAATGAACTATGTGTGTATAAATATATATATTTGATATAGTGTGCTCCAGTATGTTGTCCATGCTGAGTCCCTTGCTGTTCTTTGCCCTCAGAAATCTCGACGGTGGAAATCTAAGCCCAGTGACTCAAGCTCCCGTCCCATCAAAGCAGCTGGGAAAGTGATTATTCAGGATATCTCGTGCTTGCTGACTGTGCACAAGGCCTTGGGAGAGATGTACATGTAAGACTTAACTCTGATGATGTTTACTTTTCTTCCCAACATGTTGCAAGTCCGATTTAATGCTGATTTTCCTCTTTCCTACACAGATTAAACCGTGGCGACCTCCAGGAAGTGTGCCAGAAGAATGCCGCATCTGCTCTGAGTGTTGGTCGCCGAGACCTTGTGCAGGTTACAGCTTGATACAGTCTCATGCAATATTCTATATGTGGACAATACATATATCTTTCTTAATATGGTCAGCAAGGGGTGTAATTAGTGTTTGCTAGATCCTTCCCACCTTGTGAGGCACTAAACACCTACAAACCTCCTTGCACATCATTTGCAGTGCTGGGCAGGTATTAGACTGCTGAAACTTCCAGGTTTGGACTCTAAATTGAAGTAGCTGGGTCATTTTCCCCTAGTACTTAGCTGCTGCTGCTTAGCCATGAAGATCCATCAATGGCCTATTCCATTTTGCTTTCCTCATGTCTCCCTTTTGTCAGGTTTGGGCCCTGGCGGCTGCTGCTAATGATGTGTGCCTTAACCCCAAATCTGATCCTGATATGGAGACCCCATGGGCATATCACCCGTTTGGCCGACAGCTGCTGGAGTCTCTGTATGTATACTCGTTTTTCTTTTACACTCCGCTTTTGATGTTATAAACGGTTCACGTTTAGTTTTTTAAAATATACTTTTTTTTTTTTCATACCTACTTGTAAATGTGATACACGTTATTTGCAACGTTACTGACCATGTGTCTTTCTTCCTTCTCAGGCTGACTCATTACTGCCACTTACATGACGTGCAGACTCTGGCCATGCTGTGCAGTGTGTTTGATGCCCAAGCACACCTACAAGGAGGTACCTCAGCAACATGCCCCCCGTTTCCAACTCGTTCTGCACACAGCCGCTATGTAAGACTTACCAATATCTTACAGTACACCATTTCTAGCACCAATAGATTCATTATATACTTTTATATTTAGCTTGAGGATAGCAGTTGGCGTAATAGAGTAGGGATCGACCGATATTGATTTTTTAGAGCCGATACCGATACCGATATTCTGTGAACTTTCAGGCCGATAGCCGATATAATTTGCCGATATTCTGTACATTTACCATTTTGGGAAAAAAAAAACTATTTCTAAAGGTAAATGCACAAAATATACATGCCACGTGTAGTGGATGCAGTGTGTGTGTGTAGTGGATGCAGTGTGTGTGTGTGTGTAGTGGATGCAGTGTGTGTTTGTGTAGTGTGAGTGGTGTGGATGCAGTGTGTGTTTGTGTAGTGGATGCAGTGTGTATTTGTCTAGTGTGTATATAATGAAAGCAGCGTGTTTGTGTAGTGTGCGTAAAGTGAATGCAGTGTGTGTAGAGTGAATGCTGTATATACTAAAAGCAAAGTGTGTGTGTTTGTGTAGTATGTGCATATAAGGAATGCAGAGTGTGTGTATTTGTGTTGTGTGTGTATAGTGAATGTAGTGTTTATATAATGCAGAGTGTGTGTGTTTGTATAGTGTGTGTATATAATGCAGAGTGTGTGTGTAGTGTGCATTATATAAACACACTACACAAACACACTGTATAAACTGAATTATATAAACACACTACACAAACACACTGTGTATATAATGCAGTGTTTGTGTAATGTTTATATAATGCAGTGTGTTTGTGTAATGTGTATATAATGCAGTGTGTTTGTATAGTGTGTGTATATAATGCCGTGTGTTTGTATAGTGTGTGTGTATATAATGCAGTGTGTTTGTATAGGGTGTGTGTATATAATGCAGTGTGTGTTTGTATAGTGTGTGTGTGTGTGTGTATATAATGCAGTATGTGTGTGTATATAATACAGTGTGTTTGTGAAGTGTGCATTATATACACACACTATACAAACACACTGCATTATATATACACACACACTGCATTATATACACACACACACACTATACAAACACACTGCATTATATATACACACACTACACAAACACACTGCATTATATATACACACACTACACAAACACACTGCATTATATATACACACTATACAAACACACTGCATTATATATACACACACTACACAAACACACTGCATTATATATACACACACTACACAAACACACTGCATTATATATACACACACTACACAAACACACTGCATTATATATACACACACACTATACAAACACACTGAATTATATACACAGTGTGTTTGTGTAGTGTATGTGTATAATAATAGTGTATGTGTGAGGGGGCATTTTTTATTAAAAAACATTTTTTTATTTTTATACTACATTTTTTTTTTATATATATTTAATTATTATTTATTTTTTGTTGTCCCCCCTCCCTGCTTGTTGCCTTGCCAGGGAGGGGGGATGTGTTAATCCCTGGTGGTCCAGTGGCATTGGCTTAGCTGGGGGAGGGGAGGGGAGGGGGGAGGTGGGGTGGGCAGCAAGCGTTTACTCACCTCCCAGCAGCTCCTCCAGCTCCCCAGTGTAAATCTCGCGAGACCCGCGGCCGTCAGAGCTGGCCGCGGGTCTCGCGAGATTTACACTGGGGAGCTGGAGGAGCTGCTGGGAGGTGAGTAAACGCTTGCTGCCCGCCCCCCCCCAGGACCGCCGGGCTTGTAATGAGCCTGGCGGTCCTGGGAGGTATTATCGGCAATATCGGTATCCCTATTGGCTGATACCGATATTGCCGAAAATACCGAATATCGGCCGATTATATCGGTAAAACCGATAATCGGTCGATCCCTATAATAGAGACACCTTTTGAAAGCTTAGGACTGTTTTACGAATGCAGTTACCTGTGGGTCAATACTGTCATATTTCATGATCTATGGCTAAGAATCGCCATTCTCCTTGTAATGGGTCTTGTGTTTCCTTCTTTCAGCCCAGTTTCACTTCCTCTGGTTCTGGTTCCAGTATGTCAGACCCTGGGTACAGCAACAGTGGCTGGAACATTGGTAAGAGACCGACAGTCAGATTACAGAAGAATCCAATATCTACTCTACTGCTTCTCTCTGCTGCAACAAAATGACTTATTGTGGAAAGGTCCCTCTAAATTAGCAGTGGCCAAATGGTAGATCTCCATCTGTTGCAAAATTACAGCTCCCATGTTGATGTCTCAGCTATAAGGCTTGCAAAGCATCATGGGTTTGTAGTTTTACAACCCTGTGGGATCTACCATGTGGCCATACCTGATATAGAAGACAGACAGACTGAGAGCATGGCATTCCTGTTTGTGGCATTGTCCATTTCCAACAGAGGATGCTTGTCACCATTTCCCATGATGATTCCATCCTTTGCTCTGTCACAATACGCATGTCTGTTTTGTATGTGAAATGTGTACTGTTTCTTCACAGGAGGGCAAGATGGAGAACATGTGGCTCCATGGAGTGATGCATCCCCAGATGAATATCGATATGGTAATATAAGTTACGTGGATCCCCGAGAACGAGAGCGAGATCAGCATGATAAGAATAAAAGGTGAATGACTAGCTTAGCGTGCAGCTCTGGCAGGAAAGGTTTATAACCCGAGTGTAGGGAAAGGTTGCTGAATTAAAATAGCCACCTGCACAAACTCTATTATTACAGTGTGGTCCTTGTCAAGTAATGCCTGTCTTAGTGTTGGACTCTGAGTGACATTGTCTTCTCTCACAGGTTACTGGACCCTGCGAATGCACAGCAGTTTGATGACTTTAAGAAATGTTATGGAGAGATCTTATATCGCTGGGGACTGCAGGAGAAGCGAGCAGAGGTGCTCAAATTTGTCTCCTGCCCCCCTGAACCCCATCGGGGAATAGGTAAGTAAAGGCACACGGTGCGGCTTGGTTTGGGGAGATGACACCTGAAGCCTATTACTGGCTATAAGCTGAGGGTGGGAGAGTTACATGGAATGATGGTGGTTAAAGACAGCACAGGATTTGTAAATATGAGTTAGAATAAAAATTAGAATGAACTGTGTTTACCTCATGATGGGTGAGAGCCGCATAGCGTATTCTATGAATGGACTGTGTCTGTTAGTATAACGGTTATCACCTAATATAAAGGTAATCACCTAGTATAACGGTAATCAGTATAACGGCAATCCTATTCGCCAGAATGATCTATATGAATCTGCTGATGAGGTTTTGATTTCTCCTCATCCAGAGTTCGGTGTTTACTGCAGTCACTGCCGGAGTGAGGTGCGAGGAACACAGTGCGCCATCTGTAAGGGCTTCACCTTCCAGTGTGCCATCTGCCACGTTGCTGTCCGGGGGTCCTCCAATTTCTGCTTGAGTTGTGGACACGGTGGGCACACATCACACATGCTGGAGTGGTTCAGCACACAAGAGGTGTGTCCTACTGGATGTGGATGCCATTGCCTCCTCGAGAGCACCTTCTGATGAGTATAGTAGGGAAGCTCGGCCTCCTGCTGCATGCGTATGTGGATATAATGGTCGGGAAAGGAGGGAGCTGGCCATCTTTGTTACTGGCAGCTATAACCTGGCTGACAAAGAATCCATATGGAAATAATGGTGTACAAAGTCGGATTATTCCTGCGTGTTGCTGTGGGCGGAACATCTCGTACACACATGTTCATCTTAGAAAGATGCTTTGCTGAAGGAACATTCTTTTGTTGGTGCCTTGGAAGGTGTTTTGTGGGAATGGGAATTTTAACATGGTATTTTTACACAGATGGGTAAGAGTGATGTTTTGAGTCCCAGAAGCTGTGAGTGCTTGGCGTTGGTTATTGGGAGGAGGTGAGATCACAATATATTCTGATCCCCTCCATTAACCACCTATAGGATACACGGTGTGTTCTCACTCAGACCCTGCCACACTGAGCTGTGGCTATTGTAATCCACTTAACATCCCATGAGAATATATTGTACCCAAAACAAACCAACGCTAATCCGCTTCGCCATAAGAAGTCCTCTGGTTATACTCCGACACTAATGTGGTCCATATTTCACGCTCATTTACTCCTGTATGCACAGATTGAGGATCTGTAGTTAATATTTAACATAAATTCATTTTTTTAATGGCTACCTCATTCCATTCCTCACTGCCCTTCCCTCACCTATTACCTGCTTCACTATGAAGGTTCATTCCCTAAAATAGTCAGACAGAAGCAGTTTGGTTAACATATTAACTGTTCGCTGTCTGTGACGCCCTTGGTCTGGTATTTTTGATGGGGGTTTAATCTTTGTTCTGTTTACACAATAATCACTCGTACTCGTAAGTTACCGAGAAACATGTTCTACAACGTCGATAAGATATAAAAGATGAATGATTACAATTGTCTATTTAACTGCAGAGTTGATGTAAAAATAAATAAAGTGAATAAAAATATTGCTCTGTCATGCTGTGTAAATATATATAGAAAGAGTCTCCGCTGTGTACCCGTTCTGGCATCTGATTATTTTTTTACTTAAATTGCACTGACATCCAGCTGTCATCTGGTTAGCTGTTAGAAACTGTCTCTTAAAATTCATTTCTCAAATTGCCCTGATAGAAACCAGAGAGTCTGCTCCTTCCAACCCTAACGGACATTTTCACTAAAGTTTGTTAGCTAGATTTAGGGAAAAAAATGAAATTGATGTAAACCTCATTTATTTGAGAATTTCTGAAATCCACAATTCAATAAATAATCATGCAACCACAAATCCTACCCAAACCCTGATTTTTGCCTTGCCATTTGGCCACCGTTTAGTTGCAATTTGTTTGGAGCTTTTTCCAGGCATCACAGCAGCATTGAATCTATTTGTGAATCGCATGGACTGATTTGCCACAGAATGGCTTGGACTAAGTACTGTCCCTCTCTCGATCACAGAATGTAAAATCTAAACTCTCACCTTGGGATAGAAATTTACTGGTTAATAAAATGTTTGACACCTACGTGGTGTGTGCGCAGCTTCCAGGAAGGAATCCGTGACAATGCTGGGTGTTTTCGATTATTATTTTTATCTGATTGTGTTTTTAATCGACCGTGTATCTTTTTTAAACTGTTAAAGATCAGCACAAGTCGCCTCTCCCGGATTGGCATTTTATGAAGATTTTACAAATTTACACACATTTTTCTAATATATCATTATATCATTTTATCTCCCATGTTGATATTTTATAAAAGTAAACGAATTACAGTAATAAAGCTGTAAAATTTGTGGGATTTACAAGGGGGGAAAAAAGTACTTGAATACATTGTGATTTGCCGTTATTAAACTTTCTGTTTTGCGATGTAGGTAGTATATTTCTTGTACACAAATACAGTTTATATTTTGAAGGAGGAAATTTAGCTGGAGAAAAAGTCTGATTTTTGTGTATACTTCAAAGAAAAAGTTTGCAAGAGGGTTAAGATCCCACAGGGCCCCAGGCTGGTTTTATGTTTAGGGATGGCGAATGGCCACCTTATTGTTAATCCTGCTCTGGTTTTATGGGCACCATTCTCCTCATACATCGTTACTTCACACTCTGGATAATCATTAGCTGCACAAGGGAAGCCATACAAAACAATGACATCATAGCGTCGAGTTGCAGATGTGATGCTATGATAGAAGTGATTATGCAGAACACTGCTGCGGCAGGATTGATAAAGGAGAAATCTCGTTCACTCCATATACGTGCACAGAAATGCCCGGTTTTCAATGGGCGCTGAAATCACAGATGCAGACACTGTTTGCTCCCACTGGACAATGCAGTTAGTGCCCCAACTCGCCTGAATGTTGGTGCTTCATAAATGCCAGTAAAAGGACTGTCATCCTGCTTGTTGGTTTCGATATTGCAGACAGGATACACAGAGCCTCCCCTGGCTCGAATCCGATGCTCCTCTCACTGCAGCAGCCCTAAAGAAAAACAAACGGATGTTATGTACTATCTAACGAGACATCCAGAGCCACAGCATAGACTGGCAACCCCACCGCCTGCCCTGTATATAATATACACTGTGTGTAACTAGGATTGACTGCGCCCTGTATATAATATACTCTGTGTGTAACTAGGATTGGCTGCGCCCTGTATATAATATACTCTGTGTGTAACTAGGATTGGCTGCGCCCTGTATATAATATACTCTGTGTGTAACTAGGATTGGCTGTGCCCTGTATATAATATACTCTGTGTGTAACTAGGATTGGCTGTGCCCTGTATATAATATACTCTGTGTGTAACTAGGATTGGCTGCGCCCTGTATATAATATACACTGTGTGTAACTAGGATTGGCTGCGCCCTGTATATAATATGCTCTGTGTGTAACTAGGATTGGCTGTGCCCTGTATATAATATGCTCTGTGTGTAACTAGGATTGGCTGTGCCCTGTATATAATATGCTCTGTGTGTAACTAGGATTGGCTGTGCCCTGTATATAATATACTCTGTGTGTAACCAGGATTGGCTGTGCCCTGTATATAATATACACTGTGTGTAACTAGGATTGGCTGTGCCCTGTATATAATATACTCTGTGTGTAACTAGGATTGACTGCACCCTGTATATAATATACTCTGTGTGTAACCAGGATTGGCTGTGCCCTCTATATAAGATACTCTGTGTAACCAGGATTGTCTGTGCCCTGTATATAATATACTCTGTGTGTAACCAGGATTGTCTGTGCCCTGTATATAATATACACTGTGTGTAACTAGGATTGGCTGTGCCCTGTATATAATATACTCTGTGTGTAGCCAGGTTTGGCTGCGCCCTGTATATAATGTACTCTGTATGTAGCCAGGTTTGGCTGCGCCCTGTTTATAATGTACTCTGTATGTAGCCAGGTTTGGCTGCGCCCTGTATATAATGTACTCTGTATGTAGCCAGGATTGGCTGTGCCCTGTATATAATATACTCTGTGTTTAACCAGGATTGGCTGCGCCCTGTATATAATGTACTCTGTATGTAGCCAGGTTTGGCTGCGCCCTGTATATAATATACTCTGTGTGTAACTAGGATTGGCTGCACCCTGTATATAATATACTCTGTGTGTAACTAGGATTGGCTGCACCCTGTATATAATATACTCTGTGTGTAACTAGGATTGGCTGCGCCCTGTATATAATATACTCTGTGTGTAACTAGGATTAGCTGCACCCTGTATATAATATACTCTGTATGTAGCCAGGATTGGCTGCACCCTGTATATAATATACTCTGTGTGTAACTAGGATTGTCTGTGCCCTGTATATAATATACTCTGTGTGTAACCAGGATTGTCTGCGCCCTGTATATAATATACTCTGTATGTAGCCAGGATTGGCTGCACCCTGTATATAATATACTCTGTGTGTAACTAGGATTGTCTGTGCCCTGTATATAATATACTCTGTGTGTAACCAGGATTGGCTGTGCCCTGTATATAATATACTCTGTGTGTAACTAGGATTGGCTGCACCCTGTATATAATATACTCTGTGTGTAACTAGGATTGGCTGTGCCCTGTATATAATATACTCTGTGTGTAACTAGGATTGGCTGCGCCCTGTATATAATATGCTCTGTATGTAGCCAGGATTGGCGGTGCCCTGTATATAATATGCTCTGTATGTAGCCAGGATTGGCGGTGCCCTGTATATAATATACTCTGTGTGTAGCCAGGATTGGCTGTGCCCTGTATATAATATACACTGTGTGTAGCCAGGATTGGCGGTGCCCTGTATATAATATACTCTGTGTGTAGCCAGGATTGGCGGTGCCCTGTATATAATATACTCTGTGAGTAGCCAGGATTGGCTGTGCCCTGTATATAATATACTCTGTGTGTAACTAGGATTGGCTGTGCCCTGTATATAATATACTCTGTGTGTAGCCAGGATTGGCGGTGCCCTGTATATAATATACTCTGTGTGTAACTAGGATTGGCTGTGCCCTGTATATAATATAATCTGTGTGTAACTAGGATTGGCTGTGCCCTGTATATAATATAATCTGTGTGTAACTAGGATTGGCTGTGCCCTGTATATAATATAATCTGTGTGTAACTAGGATTGGCTGCACCCTGTATATAATATACTCTGTGTGTAACTAGGATTGGCTGTGCCCTGTATATAATATACTCTGTGTGTAACCAGGATTGGCTGTGCCCTGTATATAATATACACTGTGTGTAACTAGGATTGGCTGTGCCCTGTATATAATATACTCTGTGTGTAACTAGGATTGGCTGTGCCCTGTATATAATATACTCTGTGTGTAACTAGGATTGGCTGTGCCCTGTATATAATATACACTGTGTGTAACTAGGATTGGCTGTGCCCTGTATATAATATACTCTGTGTGTAGCCAGGTTTGGCTGCGCCCTGTATATAATATGCTCTGTATGTAGCCAGGTTTGGCTGCGCCCTGTATATAATATGCTCTGTATGTAGCCAGGTTTGGCTGTGCCCTGTATATAATATACTCTGTGTGTAACTAGGATTGGCTGTGCCCTGTATATAATATACTCTGTGTGTAGCCAGGATTGGCTGTGCCCTGTATATAATATACTCTGTGTGTAGCCAGGATTGGCGGTGCCCTGTATATAATATACTCTGTGTGTAGCCAGGATTGGCTGTGCCCTGTATATAATATACTCTGTGTGTAACTAGGATTGGCTGTGCCCTGTATATAATATACTCTGTGTGTAGCCAGGATTGGCTGTGCCCTGTATATAATATACTCTGTGTGTAGCCAGGATTGGCGGTGCCCTGTATATAATATACTCTGTGTGTAGCCAGGATTGGCTGTGCCCTGTATATAATATACTCTGTGTGTAACTAGGATTGGCTGTGCCCTGTATATAATATACTCTGTGTGTAGCCAGGATTGGCTGTGCCCTGTATATAATATACTCTGTGTGTAGCCAGGATTGGCTGTGCCCTGTATATAATATACTCTGTGTGTAACTAGGATTGGCGGTGCCCTGTATATAATATACTCTGTGTGTAACTAGGATTGGCTGTGCCCTGTATATAATATACTCTGTGTGTAACTAGGATTGGCTGTGCCCTGTATATAATATACTCTGTGTGTAACTAGGATTGGCTGTGCCCTGTATATAATATACTCTGTGTGTAACTAGGATTGGCTGTGCCCTGTATATAATATACACTGTGTGTAACTAGGATTGGCGGTGCCCTGTATATAATATACTCTGTGTGTAGCCAGGATTGGCGGTGCCCTGTATATAATATACTCTGTGTGTAACTAGGATTGGCTGTGCCCTGTATATAATATACTCTGTGTGTAACCAGGATTGGCGGTGCCCTGTATATAATATACTCTGTGTGTAACTAGGATTGGCTGTGCCCTGTATATAATATACTCTGTGTGTAACTAGGATTGGCGGTGCCCTGTATATAATATACTCTGTGTGTAACTAGGATTGGCTGCACCCTGTATATAATATACTCTGTGTGTAACCAGGATTGGCTGTGCCCTGTATATAATATACTCTGTGTGAAGCCAGGATTGGCGGTGCCCTGTATATAATATACTCTGTGTGTAACTAGGATTGGCGGTGCCCTGTATATAATATACTCTGTGTGTAACTAGGATTGGCTGTGCCCTGTATATAATATACTCTGTGTGTAACTAGGATTGGCTGTGCCCTGTATATAATATACTCTGTGTGTAACTAGGATTGGCTGTGCCCTGTATATAATATACTCTGTGTGTAACTAGGATTGGCTGTGCCCTGTATATAATATACTCTGTGTGTAACTAGGATTGGCTGTGCCCTGTATATAATATACTCTGTGTGTAACTAGGATTGGCTGTGCCCTGTATATAATATACTCTGTGTGTAACTAGGATTGGCTGTGCCCTGTATATAATATACTCTGTGTGTAACTAGGATTGGCTGTGCCCTGTATATAATATACTCTGTGTGTAACTAGGATTGGCTGTGCCCTGTATATAATATACTCTGTGTGTAACTAGGATTGGCTGTGCCCTGTATATAATATACTCTGTGTGTAACTAGGATTGGCTGTGCCCTGTATATAATATACTCTGTGTGTAACTAGGATTGGCTGTGCCCTGTATATAATATACTCTGTGTGTAACTAGGATTGGCGGTGCCCTGTATATAATATACTCTGTGTGTAACTAGGATTGGCTGTGCCCTGTATATAATATACTCTGTGTGTAACTAGGATTGTCTGTGCCCTGTATATAATATACTCTGTGTGTAACTAGGATTGGCTGTGCCCTGTATATAATATACTCTGTGTGTAACTAGGATTGGCGGTGCCCTGTATATAATATACTCTGTGTGTAACTAGGATTGGCTGTGCCCTGTATATAATATACTCTGTGTGTAACTAGGATTGGCTGTGCCCTGTATATAATATACTCTGTGTGTAACTAGGATTGGCTGTGCCCTGTATATAATATACTCTGTGTGTAACTAGGATTGGCGGTGCCCTGTATATAATATACTCTGTGTGTAACTAGGATTGGCTGTGCCCTGTATATAATATACTCTGTGTGTAACTAGGATTGGCTGTGCCCTGTATATAATATACTCTGTGTGAAGCCAGGATTGGCGGTGCCCTGTATATAATATACTCTGTGTGTAACTAGGATTGGCTGTGCCCTGTATATAATATACTCTGTGTGTAACTAGGATTGGCTGTGCCCTGTATATAATATACTCTGTGTGTAACTAGGATTGGCTGTGCCCTGTATATAATATACTCTGTGTGTAACTAGGATTGGCTGCACCCTGTATATAATATACTCTGTGTGTAACCAGGATTGGCTGTGCCCTGTATATAATATACTCTGTGTGAAGCCAGGATTGGCGGTGCCCTGTATATAATATACTCTGTGTGTAACTAGGATTGGCGGTGCCCTGTATATAATATACTCTGTGTGTAACTAGGATTGGCTGTGCCCTGTATATAATATACTCTGTGTGTAACTAGGATTGGCTGTGCCCTGTATATAATATACTCTGTGTGTAACTAGGATTGGCTGTGCCCTGTATATAATATACTCTGTGTGTAACTAGGATTGGCTGTGCCCTGTATATAATATACTCTGTGTGTAACTAGGATTGGCGGTGCCCTGTATATAATATACTCTGTGTGTAGCCAGGATTGGCGGTGCCCTGTATATAATATACTCTGTGTGTAACTAGGATTGGCTGTGCCCTGTATATAATATACACTGTGTGTAACTAGGATTGGCGGTGCCCTGTATATAATATACTCTGTGTGTAGCCAGGATTGGCGGTGCCCTGTATATAATATACTCTGTGTGTAACTAGGATTGGCTGTGCCCTGTATATAATATACTCTGTGTGTAACTAGGATTGTCTGCACCCTGTATATAATATACTCTGTGTGTAACCAGGATTGGCTGTGCCCTGTATATAATATACTCTGTGTGAAGCCAGGATTGGCGGTGCCCTGTATATAATATACTCTGTGTGTAACTAGGATTGGCGGTGCCCTGTATATAATATACTCTGTGTGTAACTAGGATTGGCTGTGCCCTGTATATAATATACTCTGTGTGTAACTAGGATTGGCTGTGCCCTGTATATAATATACTCTGTGTGTAACTAGGATTGGCTGTGCCCTGTATATAATATACTCTGTGTGTAACTAGGATTGGCTGTGCCCTGTATATAATATACTCTGTGTGTAACTAGGATTGGCTGTGCCCTGTATATAATATACTCTGTGTGTAACTAGGATTGGCTGTGCCCTGTATATAATATACTCTGTGTGTAACTAGGATTGGCGGTGCCCTGTATATAATATACTCTGTGTGTAGCCAGGATTGGCGGTGCCCTGTATATAATATACTCTGTGTGTAACTAGGATTGGCTGTGCCCTGTATATAATATACACTGTGTGTAACTAGGATTGGCGGTGCCCTGTATATAATATACTCTGTGTGTAACTAGGATTGGCTGCACCCTGTATATAATATACTCTGTGTGTAACCAGGATTGGCTGTGCCCTGTATATAATATACTCTGTGTGAAGCCAGGATTGGCGGTGCCCTGTATATAATATACTCTGTGTGTAACTAGGATTGGCGGTGCCCTGTATATAATATACTCTGTGTGTAACTAGGATTGGCTGTGCCCTGTATATAATATACTCTGTGTGTAACTAGGATTGGCTGTGCCCTGTATATAATATACTCTGTGTGTAACTAGGATTGGCTGTGCCCTGTATATAATATACTCTGTGTGTAACTAGGATTGGCTGTGCCCTGTATATAATATACTCTGTGTGTAACTAGGATTGGCTGTGCCCTGTATATAATATACTCTGTGTGTAACTAGGATTGGCTGTGCCCTGTATATAATATACTCTGTGTGTAACTAGGATTGGCTGTGCCCTGTATATAATATACTCTGTGTGTAACTAGGATTGGCGGTGCCCTGTATATAATATACTCTGTGTGTAACTAGGATTGTCTGTGCCCTGTATATAATATACTCTGTGTGTAACTAGGATTGTCTGTGCCCTGTATATAATATACTCTGTGTGTAACTAGGATTGGCTGTGCCCTGTATATAATATACTCTGTGTGTAACTAGGATTGGCTGTGCCCTGTATATAATATACTCTGTGTGTAACTAGGATTGGCTGTGCCCTGTATATAATATACTCTGTGTGTAACTAGGATTGGCTGTGCCCTGTATATAATATACTCTGTGTGTAACTAGGATTGGCGGTGCCCTGTATATAATATACTCTGTGTGTAACTAGGATTGGCTGTGCCCTGTACATAATATACTCTGTGTGTAACTAGGATTGGCTGTGCCCTGTATATAATATACTCTGTGTGAAGCCAGGATTGGCGGTGCCCTGTATATAATATACTCTGTGTGTAACTAGGATTGGCTGTGCCCTGTATATAATATACTCTGTGTGTAACTAGGATTGGCTGTGCCCTGTATATAATATACTCTGTGTGTAACTAGGATTGGCTGTGCCCTGTATATAATATACTCTGTGTGTAACTAGGATTGGCTGCCCCCTGTATATAATATACTCTGTGTGTAACCAGGATTGGCTGTGCCCTGTATATAATATACTCTGTGTGAAGCCAGGATTGGCGGTGCCCTGTATATAATATACTCTGTGTGTAACTAGGATTGGCGGTGCCCTGTATATAATATACTCTGTGTGTAACTAGGATTGGCTGTGCCCTGTATATAATATACTCTGTGTGTAACTAGGATTGGCTGTGCCCTGTATATAATATACTCTGTGTGTAACTAGGATTGGCTGTGCCCTGTATATAATATACTCTGTGTGTAACTAGGATTGGCTGTGCCCTGTATATAATATACTCTGTGTGTAACTAGGATTGGCTGTGCCCTGTATATAATATACTCTGTGTGTAACTAGGATTGGCTGTGCCCTGTATATAATATACTCTGTGTGTAACTAGGATTGGCTGTGCCCTGTATATAATATACTCTGTGTGTAACTAGGATTGGCTGTGCCCTGTATATAATATACTCTGTGTGTAACTAGGATTGGCTGTGCCCTGTATATAATATACTCTGTGTGTAACTAGGATTGGCTGCACCCTGTATATAATATACTCTGTGTGTAACTAGGATTGGCGGTGCCCTGTATATAATATACTCTGTGTGTAACTAGGATTGGCGGTGCCCTGTATATAATATACTCTGTGTGTAGATAGCAAGTGGCTTAGTGGCTTGCTCACTGTGTGCCACAGGTATTGAGAGGTATTCACGTCTCACCTGGAACCCCCTTGTGGTTGGAGTTCTTCAGAGTTTTGGCAGCGAAGTTCCCTGAGGACTTTGATAAGTCTGGTTAGCTGCATCACAGTCAGCTCTGGGGCTGGTCTCTTTATACGCCGGTGTCGTAAACATGGCGGGGTCCCCAGGAGAGACAGACAGCTCCTTCTTCCAATAAGTTGGGGTGCTGTTTTGTTCCCATAGCATGAGGCATACTGTAAGAGAGGTTACACTTTACTGGCTGCTCTGCCACTGACCCAAACACTGGATTTGTGCCTACCGGTGCAGATTTTACCTTCTAGCTGAGATCCACAAGGCGAATCGTTCGCGTAGGACTCATCTAGGAGATTGGCCTTGATATGACAAGTGAGCTTACACTTGAATGATTTTCTGATAAATATTATAGCCATTGCTGCTGCCCAAGAGTAATGAGAGTTTACCATGTGTGCACAGTGTCAAATTGTCCTCGTTACTAGACTTTGCATCTTTTTGTATAAATAGCCATTTTATCTGCGTGGCACGCCTGTGTCTGCATGTCATCATGCCTTTCATTGCTTGGAAATGCTGACCCCCATCTCCACTGATATTTCACAGATTATCTCCTTCAACTAGGTGCAAATCTAGCACCCATCACCAACACGTTAAACCTCCATGCAGACTGTGTGACATGTTAAATCTCCCTGCAGGCTACGTGACACGTTAAATCTCCCTGCAGGCTACGTGACACGTTAAATCTCCCTGCAGGCTACGTGACACGTTAAATCTCCCTGCAGGCTACGTGACACGTTAAATCTCCCTGCAGGCTACGTGACACGTTAAATCTCCCTGCAGGCTACGTGACACGTTAAATCTCCCTGCAGGCTACGTGACACGTTAAATCTCCCTGCAGGCTACGTGACACGTTAAATCTCCCCGCAGGCTACGTGACACGTTAAATCTCCCCGCAGGCTACGTGACACGTTAAATCTCTCGCAGGCTACGTGACACGTTAAATCTCCCCATAGGCTACGTGACACGTTAAATCTCCCCATAGGCCACGTGACATGTTAAATCTCCCCGCAGGCTACATGACACGTTAGATCTTCAAGCAGGCTACGTGACACGTTAAATCTCCCCGCAGGCTACGTGAAACGATAAATCTTAACACCGGCTACGTGACACGTTAAATCTCCCCGCAGGCTACGTGACACGTTAAGTCTCCCCGCAGGCTACGTGAAACGATAAATCTTAACACCGGCTACGTGACACGTTAAATCTCCCCGCAGGCTACGTGACACGTTAAGTCTCCCCGCAGGCTACGTGAAACGATAAATCTTAACACCGGCTACGTGACACGTTAAATCTCCCCGCAGGCTACGTGACACGTTAAGTCTCCCCGCAGGCTACGTGAAACGATAAATCTTAACACCGGCTACGTGACACGTTAAATCTCCCCGCAGGCTACGTGACACGTTAAGTCTCCCCGCAGGCTACGTGACACGTTAAATCTCCCCGCAGGCTACGTGACACGTTAAGTCTCCCCGCAGGCTACGTGACACGTTAAATCTCCCCGCAGGCTACGTGACATGATAAATCTCCACGCAGTGCATATAAAAGCCCTAAAACATTGAATGTTAAGTGCGCAATAGTGGTAGACAAGAAAATAGATGTAAAAAATGCCATCACCATTCGTATTGCTAATCTTAAAATAGTGGGAAAAGTGCGATATTCGTGCGGTATTACGGAATATTAACGATAAAGCAATTTACTCACCGTAAGGAAAGTTGCCATTGGGGTTTCTGATTAGTTGGCTCGGTTACAGATAGATGGATAGACAGGGAGCAGCTGATGTATATAGATCGCCTATACTGCCCACCGCGCTCTAGTTGTCTCCTTGTTCCCCTGCTGTCTGTTATATAGGACCCCTCCTCTGCCCACAGCGTTGTCACTGTGAGTGTCAGGTGTCTTCCTGAGCTCACTCAGTCTCCGATTCGTGAGGTGGGATTCTCACATTACCAAGGAGTGAAAGAATCCTATAAATTAAATAGCAGGGTGTGTTCAGACTCCACACCTTGTATCTGTGATGCTCACACCGCCCGGTATCTAATTCTCTCCAGGTTACCGGCAATGATTTCATTCCAGCACCCCCAAACGGATGTCAGCGTCGATGTGGAGCCCACTCACCGTAACAAGCACTAAAATCTCCAATTTAATAGTTTACTCACTAGTCACAGTGACTGATGATCAATGTGCAATATTCAGAACAAAATGACTGATTTCAAAATATGTAAAAAGCATTATTTCCTAACTGTATATTGACTAAATCCCTTCGATTTACTAAAACGTGGATTATATTGTGAAAACAGGCTGAGCGCCCTGCACGGCGTACATACAGATCGATCTCTGTGAGTATATTATGTTTGCATTTTACAGCCAGGACTCGGGCCAGTTAACACGCGGCCTAGCTCCTTCTAACGCTGTGCGTGATCCGGCTCACACTAGGCTTGCAACATGTTGGTGTCACCACCATAGGCCTTATAGAAGGGCTGCCTAAAGGTAGATCCCCAGATGTAGAACTGTCTACAACTCACTTGATGCTTTGCAGAGCATCATGGAAATTGTATTTTAAAACATTTGGGGAACTACCTTTTGGCCAGCCCTGCCTGACAGCATCCAGCACTTAAAATAGAAAAAGAGGGACACTTTTAATTAGGGGTGTGAGTGTGGTGGCCAGGGGCGGGGCTGTTCAGAGATAATTCAGATGACTTACTAATAACAGTGTCTGCAACTAAAATGTAATTTAGAAGAGCAATGTATCTTATTTACACAGACTGATTTCTAAACACATTTATTGTAGGTTAAAGGACCACTCTAGGCACCCAGACCACTTCAGCTTAATGAAGTGGTCTGGGTGCCAGGTCCAGCTAGGGTTAGCCCATTTTATTATAAACATAGCAGTTTCAGAGAAACTGCTATGTTTATACTGAGGGTTAATCCAGCCTCCAAATCCTCTAGTGGCCGTCTCATTGACAGCCGCTAGAGGCGCTTGCGTGCTTCTCACTGTGAAAATCAGTGAGAGCACGCAAGCGTCCATAGGAAAGCATTGTAAATGCTTTCCTATGAGACTGGCTGAATGCGCGTGCAGCCGAAAGGGAGGATCGGAGGCGGAGAGGAGGAGGATTGCTCCCCGCCCGGCGCTGGAATAAAGGTAAGTTTTAACCCTTTACTCTCCATCCAGCCCGGCAGGAGGGGGTCCCTGAGGGTGGGGGCACCCTCAGGGCACTATAGTGCCAGGAAAACGAGTATGTTTTCCTGGCACTATAGTGGTCCTTTAAAGACACATTACTGGGAGTATCATTACTGTGGAGCTCTGTTATACATTCAGACACATTACTGGGAGTATTATTGCTGTGGAGCTCTGTTATACATTCAGACACATTACTGGGAGTATTATTGCTGTGGAGCTCTGTTATACACTCGGACACATTACTGGGAGTATTATTACTGTGGAGCTCTGTTATACACTCAGACATTACTGGGAGTATTATTGCTGTGGAGCTCTGTTATACACTCAGACACATTACTGGGAGTATTATTGCTGTGGAGCTCTGTTATACACTCAGACATATTACTGGGAGTATTATTGCTGTGGAGCTCTGTTATACACTCAGACACATTACTGAGAGTATTATTGCTGTTGAGCTCTGTTATACACTCAGACACATTACTGGGAGTATTATTGCTGTGGAGCTCTGTTATACACTCAGAAATATTACTGGGAGTATTATTGCTGTGGAGCTCTGTTATACACTCAGACACATTACTGAGAGTATTATTGCTGTGGAGCTCTGTGATACACTCAGACACATTACTGGGAGTATTATTGCTGTGGAGCTCTGTTATACACTCAGACACATTACTGGGAGTATTATTTCTGTGGAGCTCTGTTATACATTCAGACACATTACTGGGAGTATTATTGCTGTGGAGCTCTGTTATACACTCAGACACATTACTGGGAGTATTATTGCTGTGGAGCTCTGTTATACACTCGGACACATTACTGGGAGTATTATTGCTGTGGAGCTCTGTTATACACTCAGACACATTACTGAGAGTATTATTGCTGTGGAGCTCTGTTATACACTCAGACACATTACTGGGAGTATTATTGCTGTGGAGCTCTGTTATACACTCAGACATATTACTGGGAGTATTATTGCTGTGGAGCTCTGTTATACACTCAGACACATTACTGAGAGTATTATTGCTGTGGAGCTCTGTGATACACTCAGACACATTACTGGGAGTATTATTGCTGTGGAGCTCTGTTATACACTCAGACACATTACTGGGAGTATTATTTCTGTGGAGCTCTGTTATACATTCAGACACATTACTGGGAGTATTATTGCTGTGGAGCTCTGTTATACACTCAGACACATTACTGGGAGTATTATTGCTGTGGAGCTCTGTTATACACTCAGACACATTACTGGGAGTATTATTGCTGTAGGGCTCTGTTATTCACTCAGACACATTACTGGGAGTATTATTGCTGTGGAGCTCTGTGATACACTCAGACACATTACTGGGAGTATTATTGCTGTGGAGCTCTTTTATACACTCAGTCACATTACTGGGGGTATTTTTACTGTGGAGCTCATTACTGGGAGTATTATTGCTGTGGAGCTCATTACTGGGAGTATTATTGCTGTGGAGCTCTGTTATACACTCAGACACATTACTGGGAGTATTATTGATGTGGAGCTCTGTTATACACTCAGACACATTACTGGGAGTATTATTGATGTGGAGCTCTGTGATACACTCAGACACATTACTGGGAGTATTATTGCTGTGGAGCTCTGTGATACACTCAGACATACCAACAACATAGAAAAGAGGGACAGAGGGGTTTGGGTCCAAACCAGGGACACTTGGGAGGTATGGGTAGGCATTGTTCTGAATGATGTGAGTGGAGACATAGAGGTGTAAGTGGGATTAGGGCCTACACTAGCCATGCAGGGTACAGATTTAGCCTCTCTGACTCCCCACACATTAATCCATCATTGTCCCTGCTGTGAGCCTATAATGAGAGCATCACTTTCAATGGCATGTCAGCATCTCCCTGCTACGTGTTCGGCTCCAAGAGTGAGCCGAGACAGTCTGTCCAGCAGTCGGAGGGTTACGGCCCAGCACTGAATGAGGTTGTTGTTCTGTATGGAGGGTGGGGGTTGTCACTGGATCAGAACAATGGGGCCCAATAACTAGCGGCCCTCTCTTCCCACCCACAGCAGGCTTGGCACAGCTGTGACTGGCATGCAGCTCTCTGATTGTCCTGACACAAACGACAGCCTGTGTGATGGCAGCTAACAGGGCAGAAAATGGGAGAGGTTTATTAATATTGACCTATGGCATACTAGATCATTTCCCATGATGCTCAGCTAGCCTCTAGACCCTGAAACTAGCCATCAGTGACCCAGGTTGAGTCCATAGCTCCCAGTGTACATGAAGGCTAATGAACCGCTTGGGGCAACATGACTCCAGGGTTGGGGCGCAGGGGGTCAGGGACTCCTGGAAGCAATCTTTTTACCGCCCCCTGTTTGCGAGGTTTAATTAACCCCTTTACGAACACTCTCCGGTGGATCCCTGCCCTTTCCCACTCCTAGATGAGCATCATGGTAAATGTAGTCCATAGACCATGAAGGGAGACGCCAATGTTAGAACAGTTACCATTTATTCTCTGTATTTGATATGTAGACCCTCAATTTAATAGGAAGATAAAGGAGATTTACTTTGATCATTCGCTGCCTCGGTCTGTGCTTCGTGATGATGATCTCAGTTTCTATAGAGAAGTAATGGGACGCCTAATGTGCACGCGTGGCTGTGTAAATCAGCATGTCCTGTCCTCATAGAGAAGCATTGTATCAATGAATTCACTATCTTCATGTATATAACACTCTCAGAAATTATAGAAATTAATTACATTATTTTTTTACAAATGTAAACTATTTCCCTTTAAGTTTAAAAACAATAGTCTTTGACACACCTATTCACTGACACCGATTGTTACAGAGTTTTAATGGCACACACAAACACACTGGCTCATACCCACTAACACTGAGTGACACAAACACACACACTGACACCGATTGTTACAGAGTTTCAATGGCACACACAAACACACTGGCTCATACCCAGTAACACTGAGTGACACAAACACACACACTGACACCGATTGTTACAAAGTTTCAATGGCACACACTAACACACTGGCTCATACCCAGTAACACTGAGTGACACAAACACACACACTGACACCGATTGTTACAGAGTTTCAATGGCACACACAAACACACTGGCTCATACCCACTAACACTGAGTGACACAAACACACACACTGACACCGATTGTTACAGAGTTTCAATGGCACACACAAACACACTGGCTCATACCCAGTAACACTGAGTGACACAAACACACACACTGACACCGATTGTTACAAAGTTTCAATGGCACACACTAACACACTGGCTCATACCCACTAACACTGAGTGACACAAACACACACACTGACACCGATTGTTACAGAGTTTGAATGGCACACACTAACACACTGGCTCATACCCACTAACACTGAGTGACACAAACACACACACTGACACTGATTGTTACAGAGTTTGAATGGCACACACTAACACACTGGCTCATACCCACTAACACTGAGTGACACAAACACACACACTGACACCGATTGTTACAGAGTTTCAATGGCACACACAAACACACTGGCTCATACCCACTAACACTGAGTGACACAAACACACACACTGACACCGATTGTTACAGAGTTTCAATTGCACACACAAACACACTGGCTCATACCCACTAACACTGAGTGACACAAACACACACACTGACACCGATTGTTACAGAGTTTGAATGGCACACACTAACACACTGGCTTATACCCACTAACACTGAGTGACACAAACACACACACTGACACCGATTGTTACAGAGTTTCAATGGCACACACAAACACATTGGCTCATACCCACTAACACTGAGTGACACAAACACACACACTGACACCGATTGTTACAGAGTTTCAATGGCACACACTAACACACTGGCTCATACCCACTAACACTGAGTGACACAAACACACACACTGACACCGATTGTTACAGAGTTTCAATGGCACACACAAACACACTGGCTCATACCCACTAACACTGAGTGACACAAACACACACACTGACACCGATTGTTACAGAGTTTGAATGGCACACACTAACACACTGGCTCATACCCACTAACACTGAGTGACACAAACACACACACTGACACCGATTGTTACAGAGTTTCAATGGCACACACAAACACACTGGCTCATACCCACTAACACTGAGTGACACAAACACACACACTGACACCGATTGTTACAGAGTTTCAATGGCACACACAAACACACTGGCTCATACCCAGTAACACTGAGTGACACAAACACACACACTGACACCGATTGTTACAGAGTTTCAATGGCACACACTAACACACTGGCTCATACCCACTAACACTGAGTGACACAAACACACACACTGACACCGATTGTTACGGAGTTTCAATGGCACACACTAACACACTGGCTCATACCCACTAACACTGAGTGACACAAACACACACACTGACACCGATTTTAACAGAGTTTCAATGGCACACACAAACACACTGGCTCATACCCACTAACACTGAGTGACACAAACACACACACTGACACCGATTGTTACAGAGTTTCAATGGCACACACAAACACACTGGCTCATACCCACTAACACTGAGTGACACAAACACACACACTGACACCGATTGTTACAGAGTTTCAATGGCACAGACTAACACACTGGCTCATACCCACTAACACTGAGTGACACAAACACACACACACTGACACCGATTGTTACGGAGTTTCAATGGCACACACAAACACACTGGCTCATACCCACTAACACTGAGTGACACAAACACACACACTGACACCGATTGTTACAGAGTTTCAATGGCACACACAAACACACTGGCTCATACCCACTAACACTGAGTGACACAAACACACACTGACACCGATTGTTACGGAGTTTCAATGGCACACACCAACACACTGGCTCATACCCACTAACACTGAGTGACACAAACACACACACTGACACCGATTGTTACAGAGTTTCAATGGCACACACAAACACACTGGCTCATACCCACTAACACTGAGTGACACAAACACACACACTGACACCGATTGTTACAGAGTTTCAATGGCACACACAAACACACTGGCTCATACCCAGTAACACTGAGTGACACAAACACACACACTGACACCGATTGTTACAAAGTTTCAATGGCACACACAAACACACTGGCTCATACCCAGTAACACTGAGTGACACAAACACACACACTGACACCGATTGTTACAGAGTTTCAATGGCACACACTAACACACTGGCTCATACCCACTAACACTGAGTGACACAAATACACACACTGACACCGATTGTTACAGAGTTTCAATGGCACACACTAACACACTGGCTCATACCCAGTAACACTGAGTGACACAAACACACACACTGACACCGATTGTTACAAAGTTTCAATGGCACACACAAACACACTGGCTCATACCCACTAACACTGAGTGACACAAACACACACACTGACACCGATTGTTACAGAGTTTCAATGGCACACACAAACACACTGGCTCATACCCAGTAACACTGAGTGACACAAACACACACACTGACACCGATTGTTACAGAGTTTCAATGGCACACACTAACACACTGGCTCATACCCACTAACACTGAGTGACACAAACACACACACTGACACCGATTGTTACAGAGTTTCAATGGCACACACAAACACACTGGCTCATACCCACTAACACTGAGTGACACAAACACACACACTGACACCGATTGTTACAGAGTTTCAATGGCACACACAAACACACTGGCTCATACCCAGTAACACTGAGTGACACAAACACACACTGACACCGATTGTTACAAAGTTTCAATGGCACACACTAACACACTGGCTCATACCCACTAACACTGAGTGACACAAACACACACACTGACACCGATTGTTACAAAGTTTCAATGGCACACACAAACACACTGGCTCATACCCACTAACACTGAGTGACACAAACACACACACTGACACCGATTGTTACAGAGTTTCAATGGCACACACAAACACACTGGCTCATACCCAGTAACACTGAGTGACACAAACACACACACTGACACCGATTGTTACAGAGTTTCAATGGCACACACTAACACACTGGCTCATACCCACTAACACTGAGTGACACAAACACACACACTGACACCGATTGTTACAAAGTTTCAATGGCACACACTAACACACTGGCTCATACCCACTAACACTGAGTGACACAAACACACACACTGACACCGATTGTTACAGAGTTTCAATGGCACACACAAACACACTGGCTCATACCCAGTAACACTGAGTGACACAAACACACACACTGACACCGTTTGTTACAGAGTTTCAATGGCACACACTAACACACTGGCTCATACCCACTAACACTGAGTGACACAAACACACACACTGACACCGATTGTTACAGAGTTTCAATGGCACACACAAACACACTGGCTCATACCCAGTAACACTGAGTGACACAAACACACACACTGACACCGATTGTTACAGAGTTTCAATGGCACACACTAACACACTGGCTCATACCCACTAACACTGAGTGACACAAACACACACACTGACACCGATTGTTACAGAGTTTCAATGGCACACACAAACACACTGGCTCATACCCACTAACACTGAGTGACACAAACACACACACTGACACCGATTGTTACAAAGTTTCAATGGCACACACTAACACACTGGCTCATACCCACTAACACTGAGTGGCACAAACACACACACTGACACCGATTGTTACAAAGTTTCAATGGCACACACTAACACACTGGCTCATACCCACTAACACTGAGTGACACAAACACACACACTGACACCGATTGTTACAGAGTTTCAATGGCACACACAAACACACTGGCTCATACCCAGTAACACTGAGTGACACAAACACACACACTGACACCGATTGTTACAAAGTTTCAATGGCACACACTAACACACTGGCTCATACCCACTAACACTGAGTGACACAAACACACACACTGACACCGATTGTTACAAAGTTTCAATGGCACACACTAACACACTGGCTCATACCCACTAACACTGAGTGACACAAACACACACACTGACACCGATTGTTACAGAGTTTTAATGGCACACACAAACACACTGGCTCATACCCACTAACACTGAGTGACACAAACACACACACTGACACCGATTGTTACAGAGTTTCAATGGCACACACTAACACACTGGCTCATACCCACTAACACTGAGTGACACAAACACACACACTGACACCGATTGTTACAGAGTTTCAATGGCACACACAAACACACTGGCTCATACCCACTAACACTGAGTGACACAAACACACACACTGACACCGATTGTTACAGAGTTTTAATGGCACACACATTGTATCGGGTGGTTGTACCCTGTGCGGGCACGAGGTGGCGCTGTGGTACTGCAGCACGCGGTGAGACTTGCAGCTGGGAGGGCGCGGCGGGGGCGGGGTTTGCAGGTGAGGGGGCGCGGTCTGCAGGTGAGGGGCGCGGCGGGGGCGCGGTTTGCAGGTGAGGGGGCGGGGTTGCCCGGTCAGTGGGCGGGGCCGGCCCGGGTTGTGCTGCGCTGGCTACGTTGGGAGCCTCACTCTCGCTCTCCATGGCTGAGCGCGCGGTCTGTGAGTCCCAGCTGCGGGGCCGCTGTTGGCTCCTCAGGGGGCGGAGGGTGTACGATGTGACGGACTTTGTGAGGATTCACCCCGGGGGGGAGACTCTGCTCCGGGACAGGACCGGGACCGACATCCAAGCCGACCTGGAGGGGCCCCCACACCGGCACTCAGACAATGCCCTGCGCTGGCTGGAGCAGTATTATATCGGGGACCTGGAGCAAGGGGGCCCCGGGGGCCACACACAGGGAGCAGCCAGTCCGCAGGTAACAACAGCTTCGCTGGGAGTGTGAGAGAGAGAGAGAGTGTGCTGGGAGAGAGAGAGAGAGAGTGCTGGGAGGGAGAGAGAGAGAGAGAGTGCTGGGAGAGAGAGAGAGTGCTGGGAGAGAGAGAGAGAGAGAGAGAGTGTGTGCTGAGAGAGAGAGAGAGTGCTGGGAGAGAGAGAGAGAGTGTGCTGAGAGAGAGAGAGAGTGCTGGGAGAGAGAGAGAGAGTGTGCTGGGAGAGAGAGAGTGTGCTGGGAGAGAGAGAGAGAGAGTGTGTGCTGAGAGAGAGAGAGAGTGCTGGGAGAGAGAGAGAGAGAGTGCTGGGAGAGAGAGAGAGAGTGTGCTGAGAGAGAGAGAGAGTGCTGGGAGAGAGAGAGAGAGAGTGCTGAGAGAGAGAGAGAGTGCTGGGAGAGAGAGAGAGTGTGCTGGGAGAGAGAGTGTGCTGGGAGTGTGAGAGAGAGAGTGTGCTGGGAGAGAGAGTGTGCTGGGAGGGAGAGAGAGAGAGAGAGTGCTGGGAGAGAGAGAGAGTGCTGGGAGAGAGAGAGAGTGCTGGGAGAGAGAGAGAGAGAGTGTGTGCTGAGAGAGAGAGAGAGAGTGCTGGGAGAGAGAGAGAGAGTGTGCTGGGAGAGAGAGAGAGAGTGTGCTGGGAGAGAGAGAGAGAGAGAGTGTGCTGGGAGAGAGAGAGAGAGAGAGTGTGCTGGGAGAGAGAGAGAGAGTGTGTGCTGGGAGAGAGAGAGAGAGTGTGTGCTGGGAGAGAGAGAGAGAGAGAGAGAGAGTGTGCTGGGAGAGAGAGAGAGAGAGAGAGTGTGTGCTGGGAGAGAGAGAGAGAGAGAGAGTGTGCTGGGAGAGAGAGAGAGTGTGCTGGGAGAGAGAGAGAGTGTGCTGGGAGAGAGAGAGAGAGAGTGTGCTGGGAGAGAGAGAGAGAGAGTGTGCTGGGAGAGAGAGAGAGAGAGTGTGCTGGGAGAGAGAGAGAGTGTGCTGGGAGAGAGAGAGAGTGTGCTGGGAGAGAGAGAGAGTGTGCTGGGAGAGAGAGTGTGCTGGGAGAGAGAGAGAGTGTGCTGGGAGAGAGAGAGAGTGTGCTGGGAGAGAGAGAGAGTGTGCTGGGAGAGAGAGAGAGTGTGCTGGGAGAGAGAGTGTGTGTGCTGGGAGAGAGAGTGTGTGTGCTGGGAGAGAGAGAGAGAGAGTGTGCTGGGAGAGAGAGAGAGAGAGAGAGTGTGCTGGGAGAGAGAGAGAGAGAGTGTGCTGGGAGAGAGAGAGAGAGTGTGCTGGGAGAGAGAGAGAGAGTGTGCTGGGAGAGAGAGAGTGTGTGCTGGGAGAGAGAGAGAGTGTGCTGGGAGAGAGAGAGAGTGCTGGGAGAGAGAGAGAGAGTGCTGGGAGAGAGAGAGAGTGCTGGGAGAGAGAGAGAGTGCTGGGAGAGGGAGAGAGAGAGTGCTGGGAGAGGGAGAGAGAGAGTGCTGGGAGAGGGAGAGAGAGAGTGAGTACTGGGGGAGAGAGAGAGTGTGATAGTGACTGCTAGGTGTGTTACAGGTAGGTTATACTGTGATAGGGACTGCTAGGTGTGTTACAGGTAGGTTACAGTGTGATAGGGACTGCTAGGTGTGTTACAGGTAGGTTATACTGTGATAGGGACTGCTAGGTGTGTTACAGGTAGGTTACAGTGTGATAGGGACTGCTAGGTGTGTTACAGGTAGGTTATACTGTGATAGGGACTGCTAGGTGTGTTACAGGTAGGTTATACTGTGATAGTGACTGCTAGGTGTGTTACAGGTAGGTTACAGTGTGATAGTGACTGCTAGGTGTGTTACAGGTAGGTTATACTGTGATAGTGACTGCTAGTTGTGTTACAGGTAGGCTATACTGTGATAGTGACTGCTAGGTATGTTACAGGTAGGTTATACTGTGATAGTGACTGCTAGGTGTGTTACAGGTAGGTTATACCGTGATAGTGACTGCTAGGTGTGTTACAGGTATGTTATACTGTGATAGTGACTGCTAGGTGTGTTACAGGTAGGTTACAGTGTGATAGTGACTGCTAGGTGTGTTACAGGTAGGTTATACTGTGATAGTGACTGCTAGGTGTGTTACAGGTAGGTTATACTGTGATAGTGACTGCTAGTTGTGTTACAGGTAGGTTATACTGTGATAGTGACTGCTAGGTATGTTACAGGTAGGTTACAGTGTGATAGTGACTGCTAGGTATGTTACAGGTAGGTTATAGTGTGATAGTGACTGCTAGGTGTGTTACAGGTAGGTTATACTGTGATAGTGACTGCTAGGTATGTTACAGGTAGGTTGCAGTGTGATAGTGACTGCTAGGTGTGTTACAGGTAGGTTGCAGTGTGATAGTGACTGCTAGGTGTGTTACAGGTAGGTTGCAGTGTGATAGTGACTGCTAGGTGTGTTACAGGTAGGTTGCAGTGTGATAGTGACTGCTAGGTGTGTTACAGGTAGGTTGCAGTGTGATAGTGACTGCTAGGTGTGTTACAGGTAGGTTGCAGTATGATAGTGACTGCTAGGTGTGTTACAGGTAGGTTGCAGTGTGATAGTGACTGCTAGGTGTGTTACAGGTAGGTTGCAGTGTGATAGTGACTGCTAGGTGTGTTACAGGTAGGTTGCAGTGTGATAGTGACTGCTAGGTGTGTTACAGGTAGGTTGCAGTGTGATAGTGACTGCTAGGTGTGTTACAGGTAGGTTGCAGTGTGATAGTGACTGCTAGGTGTGTTACAGGTAGGTTACAGTGTGATAGTGACTGCTAGGTGTGTTACAGGTAGGTTGCAGTGTGATAGTGACTGCTAGGTGTGTTACAGGTAGGTTGCAGTGTGATAGTGACTGCTAGGTGTGTTACAGGTAGGTTGCAGTGTGATAGTGACTGCTAGGTGTGTTACAGGTAGATTACAGTGTGATAGTGACTGCTAGGTGTGTTACAGGTAGGTTGCAGTGTGATAGTGACTGCTAGGTGTGTTACAGGTAGGTTGCAGTGTGATAGTGACTGCTAGGTGTGTTACAGGTAGGTTACAGTGTGATAGTGACTGCTAGGTGTGTTACAGGTAGGTTGCAGTATGATGGTATTGGAGAGATAAGGGGCTGTGGGGGGAGGGGGGGGCACTGTGCTAATGATAAATGGGTGAGTGTTGTCTATCAGTAAGAATGTATTTAATGAATCAAATCATTTCCTGTTGGTCTGTCCTTGTACGTGTGTTGTGATGTCAGCAGGGCGGTGGGCTTCTCATTGGTCAGTAAGTCGGGCACCATACAATGAATTTAGCAAAATGTGAGCTGTCGGGGGGAGACTTAGCAAAGTATTGCGGACACTTTCCTGTTACGTCTGTGTTTTTAGTGAATTTGTGGCATAATTTAGTAAATCTGTTGCGCTATAGCAGTCTCTATTTAATATACACAATTTAAAAGTCATGGGATTTGCCATGAAGTGAAAGGTCACTTTTTGAATCCCTTTAATAAACACAATTAACATAATGACAGATTTTAACCGTCGCTGATTAATATGTGACAATGTATGTGATTGCTACATGGCGTCTGTGTGTAACCATGGAACATGATGTGTATTCTGATTGGAGTATGGCTAGAAATGAACGTGGAGATCCACAGATCGCACGGCATCACTTTCACAAACTATCTGAAGGTTTACTGGAAGCCAGGCTGGCTGTGGATGGCGTGAGTGGAGGAATGTGTATTGTGAACGCAGACGCCTGCAGTCCATCCTCAGTAGGAGTAAGGCATTCGCCGGACTACAATGAATGGACTCTGTCTGAGAGGATAATGGCCTTGCAGTCCGTAGGCTGAGATAGAGGTCACATAGTGCTGCTGTGTTTCAGGGTGTGATGCCACCATGAACATGCCAGAGGCAGCAAGTGAATTGTATGCTGCACACTGACACCCTGTATACACTGCATGGGGAATAATGGACACGCTGCATTGCACACTGACACCCTGTGTACACTGCATGTGGACTAATGGACATACACTGTATACACTGCATGGTAAATAATGGACACACGCTGCATTGCACGCTGACACCCTGTATACACTGCATGTGGAATAATGGACACACACTGCATTGCACACTGACGCACTGTATACACTGCAGGTAAATAATGGACACCCGCTGCGTTGCACACTGACGCACTGTATACACTGCATGTGGAATAATGGACACACACTGCATTGCACACTGACACCCTGTATATACTGCATGTGGAATAATGGACACACACTGCATTGCACACTGACACCCTGTATACACTGCATGTGGAATAATGGACACACACTGCATTGCACACTGACGCACTGTATACACTGCATGGGGAGTAATGGACACACACTGCATTGCACACTGACACCCTGTATACACTGCATGTGGAATAATGGACACACACTGCATTGCACACTGACACACTGTATACACTGCATGTGGAATAATGGACACACACTGCATTGCACACTGACGCACTCTATACACTGCATGGTAAATAATGGACACACGCTGCATTGCACACTGACACCCTGTGTACACTGCATGTGGAATAATGGACACACGCTGCATTGCACACTGACACCCTGTGTACACTGCATGTGGAATAATGGACACACGCTGCATTGCACACTGATACACTGCATGTGGAATAATGGACACACTGACGCACTGTATACACTGCATGTGGAATAATGGACACAGTGACGCACTGAGTGAATATAAATGTTTGGAATTACCTCCTAAATGGTTGTGTGTGAATTTCCGGTTTGCTGGTGGACATGTTTTGACCCAATACATTTCCCTGTCACAAGTTAAGGATTGTTTTGTATTGTATCTGCACGTTATTGTTTGTGTTTACTGACTCCATCTGCTATCTGCACCCATTATTTCCCAATTCATAATAAAAATCAATGTAGCCATGCCGCCTCACTCCTTATCAATGTACGCACACGGCTCGGCCACTGACCGCACTGAGTGAGCGGAGTTACAAAGTAACTTAGAGTGTTAGAGGCAGAGGACGCCCGGAAGACTAGTCAGGATAACACAGTAAAGGAGTTTAAGCATGCGTGGGATAGGCATAAGGCTATCCTAACTATAAGATAAGGCCAGGGACTAATGAAAGTATTTAGAAAACTGGGCAGACTAGATGGGCCGAATGGTTCTTATCTGCCGTCACATTCTTTTCTTTTTTTTTTCTTTGTTTGTTTTTTAATAAATTACAAAAAGACAAACATATCACATAGACAAGGAAGATGCCACAACAAGAAAAAAATAGGCATCTAGCCCGGAGCTAACATGCAATACAGTTACACACGTAGTTTAAGGCATAAAATATCAAATTACATTGTTAAATTCTATAATGGCAAAAAATAGCCATAACCACATCTACACAAGAAGACAAAGATGGGCTAATAAACAAAACACACACAATTGGTCTTACATGGGGAGGGAAAAAAAAATAAAAAATTAAATCACCCGTGAATAGAGTATTTTTAATATCTAAAAAAAGGTTCGGAGAGCTCTTAAGGAGCAGTCCTAATCCTATTTTAAGACCAGCTTGACAGAAATTGATATGTCTGTTGCCCAAATTCCAGCCCGTTACCAGTCTGTAATGTCTACAATAAATTTAGAATAAAACTCACGAAGTCTCACATTATGAAAATTGTTACTCAAAAGTAAGCCCCTCTCCATCTCCAGTTGGTATCATAGTTGTATTTTAAGTTGGCCTTTTTTTGGGATCTCCATATTTTTCCAAAATCTAGCAATTAGAGTTTTGGTTGCCATTAAACAGTGGACCAGAATCAATTTTAAGTTACCTTGTATTTCTGAGCCCAAAAGATGGAGTAGTGCAAGATCCGCTTTAAGCTCAGGGCGTATACCTCCAATTCTAAACATAAGATCAAATATAATATTCCAAAGAGGTTTCATTCTGGGACAAGTCCACCAGATATGGAGAAAGGTCCCATCAGGGTGAAAGCAACGCCAACAATTTGAGGGAATGGGGATGGATATTTTTGAAAGTCTTACAGGGACCAAATACCATCTAAACATAATTTTTGTGAAAGTCTCAAGAATATTCAGATTACGTATGTGTTTCCTTGTCACCAGAAATGCTTTACACCAATTATTGTAAGGCATGGAGATACCCAAGTATTGTTCCCATTTAATTAAAGCTTTAGGTATATCCGGGACCCCCGTGAGTTTTATCAAATCTGTCGCAAGAGAGAATACCTTCTTTACATCTGAGCCAGAAAAGATCTTCCTGAACAGATTTCCCTTATCGACAGCCAAATAAATAATATGAACTTTAAGAAAACTCTTAAGACGGAGGTAGCTAAATATCTCTTTAGAGGTTAAATCCAGCTCCGTCTTAAGGTCTTCAAAACTTTTCATATGCGGACCAATAAAGAGATCTTTTATCTTATAGTTACCCTTTTTATACCAGTGCCGTAGATTTATCTCTACCATAAGCTGTTCTAAAGAACGTATAGTGAGATTTTCACTGAGTTTTTTCTTAATTTTCAAGGTATTTTTTAAATATGACCATTCTTTAAGTGTTTGAGATAAGGACAGAACAGAGTGGACTGAGAAATCATTTAATCTTTATTCTGGCTTTCTTCCCTCCATCTGCCGTCACATTCTATGTTTCTATGTACTGTCTCCAGCCGGGATGTGGATTAATGAGAACAAAACATATCAAATCCATACAGGCTGCATTAGTGACTGTCCCTTTAACACACGGCATTCCCATTATCAGCAAACCATGGCTGAGCTGCTGCTTTCGTTTTTAGAGGTTTGTGCTGTGTACTTAGTCAGCCGGTCATGTCTCTGGTCATCAGTTCATAGTCTGATCAGCTTAGTCACTGGTCCTCGAGCTGCCTTCTACACACAGGTTACAGAACAGTAAAACCTGGTTTAGGAAAATACATGGATTCACCGTAAACCATGAGCCCAAACCCTACAACGGCTTTCGTTATTTCTCCAATAAAGCCATGCTATGTGATTTTTGTGTGGTTGGGGTTCGTGTAAGTTTGGGTTTTCCTTTAATCTCAGGGCTGAGATTAGTGGGAGTTACACTCCTGGGTGGCAGCTCCAATTGATCTTGGACTCGCTGGGGCACAGATGTCATTTTTCTGCTTGAAATTAGGGGTCCGCATTATGGGAAATAATAGCACAGATTGTGTCAAATTGTTTGCAGTGCGTGAACTTAACACAACTGACAACAGGCAGAACATCAAATGTGAACATGGTGGCATTGAGTTACACGCATCCGTTTTAATTGTCTCAGTGTCTAAGACCCAGAGCTGAAGGTGTATTGCATTCATTCTGCGTGTAATGTCAGGAAACCCGTCATAGCATTTAAAGTAAACATGGAACACATGGAACTGGGCCAGGTTTGGGAAGCCTTCACAAGACTGCAACGACTAATGGGCCACGTGAAGCCATAATAGCTGAATCCAGGAGGTCAGGACCCTCAACGAGAATAAAGGCAGCAATGTAAACAAAGGCCCAGTAGGAAAGGGTAGACAGGAGTACTACTGGACCTTATTATTAGACCTTAACATTAGACAGAAATAGGACTTATCAGTGTATAACTATCCTAATACAGGATAAGTCAAGGCTAGGTCTGGTACTCAGGAATACTGGACAGGATAAGTCAAGGTCAGGGAGGTAGCTGGGTCCGGTACTCAGGAATATTGGACAGGATAAGTCAAGGTCAGGGAGGTAGCTGGGTCCGGTACTCAGGAATATTGGACAGGATAAGTCAAGGTCAGGGAGGTAGCTGGGTCCGGTACTCAGGAATATTGGACAGGATAAGTCAAGGTCCGGAACGTAGCCGGGTCCGGTACGCAGGAATACTGGACAGGATAAGTCAAGGTCAGGGAGGTAGCTGGGTCCAGTACGCAGGAATACTGGACAGGATAAGTCAAGGTCAGGGAGGTAGCTGGGTCCAGTACGCAGGAATACTGGACAGGATAAGTCAAGGTCAGGGACGTAGCCTGGTCCGGTAAGCAGAAATACTGGACAGGATAAGTCAAGGTCAGGGAGGTAGCTGGGTCCGGTACTCAGGAATATTGGACAGGATAAGTCAAGGTCAGGGAGGTAGCTGGGTCCGGTACTCAGGAATATTGGACAGGATAAGTCAAGGTCAGGGAGGTAGCTGGGTCCGGTACTCAGGAATATTGGACAGGATAAGTCAAGGTCCGGAACGTAGCCGGGTCCGGTACGCAGGAATACTGGACAGGATAAGTCAAGGTCAGGGAGGTAGCTGGGTCCGGTACGCAGGAATACTGGACAGGATAAGTCAAGGTCAGGGAGGTAGCTGGGTCCAGTACGCAGGAATACTGGACAGGATAAGTCAAGGTCAGGGACGTAGCCTGGTCCGGTAAGCAGAAATACTGGACAGGATAAGTCAAGGTCAGGGAGGTAGTTGGGTCCGGTACTCAGGAATATTGGACAGGATAAGTCAAGGTCAGGGAGGTAGCTGGGTCCGGTACTCAGGAATATTGGACAGGATAAGTCAAGGTCTGGAACGTAGCCGGGTCCGGTACGCAGGAATACTGGACAGGATAAGTCAAGGTCAGGGAGGTAGCTGGGTCCGGTACGCAGGAATACTGAACAGGATAAGTCAAGGTCAGGGAGGTAGCTGGGTCCGGTACGCAGGAATACTGGACAGGATAAGTCAAGGTCAGGGAGGTAGCTGGGTCCGGTACGCAGGAATACTGGACAGGATAAGTCAAGGTCAGGGAGGTAGCTGGGTCCAGTACGCAGGAATACTGGACAGGATAAGTCAAGGTCAGGGAGGTAGCTGGGTCCAGTACGCAGGAATACTGGACAGGATAAGTCAAGGTCAGGGACGTAGCCTGGTCCGGTAAGCAGAAATACTGGACAGGATAAATCAAGGTCCCCCACTTCTTCCCCATTGTTCTGTTTAAAGCATGGCCCTGTCTTTTTAACAAAGAAAGTGGGAAGAACACCAACCTACGATTACCTACTACAGACAGGAAGTAATGAGCATGTTTAAAGGGACACTATAGTCACCTGAACAACTTTAGCTTAATGAAGCAGTTTTGGTGTATAGAACATGCTCCTGCAGCCTCACTGCTCAATACTCTGCCATTTAGGAGTTAAATCCCTTTGTTTATGAACCCTAGTCACACCTCCCTGCATGTGACTTGCAAAGCCTTCCATAAACACTTCCTGTAAAGAGAGCCCTATTTAGGCTTTCTTTATTGCAAGTTCTGTTTAATTAAGATTTTCTTATCCCCTGCTAGGTTAATAGCTTCCTAGACCCTGCAAGAGCCTCCTGTATGTGATTCAAGTTCAATTTAGAGATTGAGATACAATTATTTAACCCCTTAAGGACCAAACTTCTGGAATAAAAGGGAATCATGACATTTCACACATGTCCTGTGTCCTTAAGGGGTTAAGGTAAATTACATCTGTTTGAAAGTGAAACCAGTTTTTTTTTCATGCAGGCTCTGTCAATCATAGCCAGGGGAGGTGTGGCTAGGGCTACATAAACAGAAACAAAGTGATTTAACTCCTAAATAACAGTGAATTGAGCAGTGAAATTGCAGGGGAATGATCTATACACTAAAACTGCTTTATTTAGCTAAACTAATTTAGGTGACTATAGTGTTCCTTTAAAGAAATGTAAAATTTCTTACCTACATAGTTGCAAGAAAAAATACCCAAATCCTTTAAAATGATCTGTATTTACTTTACTTTAGTGTGAAATGCATTGTGATGCTGCTGTAATAATAGGGTGTAATAATATGATTTAACGCAACCAGAGCCCGCTGAATCCAATCTCTCATTTTGGTCCAACTTCACTGCGGTTAAAGCCAGGACTTGCAATGTCTTACGGTGGATTTCTTAACACGGACATTAATCAGTCTTGGAGAAAAAATCTCCAAGACTGGGTCCTCCAGTAGCACTCTAGACTGGGTCCTACAGTAGCACTCTAGACTGGGTCCTCCAGTAGCACTCTAGACTGGGTCCTCCAGTAGCACTCTAGACTGGGTCCTCCAGTAGCACTCTAGACTGGGTCCTCCAGTAGCACTCTAGACTGGGTTCCCCTTTAGCACTCTAGACTGGGTCCTCCAGTAGCACTCTAGACTGGGTCCTCCTTTAGCACTCTAGACTGGGTTCCCCTTTAGCACTCTAGACTGGGTCCCCCAGTAGCACTCTAGACTGGGTCCCCCAGTAGCACTCTAGACTGGGTCCCCCAGTAGCACTCTAGACTGGGTCCCCCAGTAGCACTCTAGACTGGGTCCCCCAGTAGCACTCTAGACTGGGTCCCCCAGTAGCACTCTAGACTGGGTCCCCCAGTAGCACTCTAGACTGGGTCCCCCAGTAGCACTCTAGACTGGGTCCCCCAGTAGCACTCTAGACTGGGTCCTCCAGTAGCACTCTAGACTGGGTCCTCCTTTAGCACTCTAGACTGGGTTCCCCTTTAGCACTCTAGACTGGGTCCCCCAGTAGCACTCTAGACTGGGTCCCCCAGTAGCACTCTAGACTGGGTCCCCCAGTAGCACTCTAGACTGGGTCCCCCAGTAGCACTCTAGACTGGGTCCCCCAGTAGCACTCTAGACTGGGTCCCCCAGTAGCACTCTAGACTGGGTCCCCCAGTAGCACTCTAGACTGGGTCCCCCAGTAGCACTCTAGACTGGGTCCCCCAGTAGCACTCTAGACTGGGTCCCCCAGTAGCACTCTAGACTGGGTCCCCCAGTAGCACTCTAGACTGGGTCCCCCAGTAGCACTCTAGACTGGGTCCCCCAGTAGCACTCTAGACTGGGTCCCCCAGTAGCACTCTAGACTGGGTCCCCCAGTAGCACTCTAGACTGGGTCCCCCAGTAGCACTCTAGACTGGGTCCCCCAGTAGCACTCTAGACTGGGTCCCCCAGTAGCACTCTAGACTGGGTCCCCCAGTAGCACTCTAGACTGGGTCCCCCAGTAGCACTCTAGACTGGGTCCCCCAGTAGCACTCTAGACTGGGTCCCCCAGTAGCACTCTATGCCTGTTCAGCACTACTTTTAAAACCTTTCCAAACCACATTATCGATCCGATCCTCAGATACCACTTCACACGTCCCAGAGAGGAGACTCCAACAGTAACAGCCAAAGTCTGTTTGTTTTATAGGGAAGGGCCCGTCAAATTCACAAATCCAATAAGTAGACTATTTTAGAGATTGACATAGCATTTCACACACAGACCATGAATGCTGGGTTACCCAGAAGGTGCAGGTATTTCTAAGCAACCCACAAACTTGCTGTTATCCGTCTTGGATATCAATATTTTACATCCCAAAGGTTCCCTACTTACTAAGCAAGTTGTATTCTAATCGATCACTTTAACCAATCGGAATACAAATATCATTTCAAAAGGTTCGTTTTCCCCAAGTCTCCCTACTGCTTTTAAAGGAACACTCCAGCATTCTAAATACATTTATTTATAGACGGCTATATTATAGTAACAGTTTAGATTATTGGGTTATTTATCTTTAATGTCATTTAATAAAACCATGGGACCATGCGTGGCAAATGGCCCTCATAGAGAACCATTGAATCCAGTAATTCCGCTCGCTTCGTGCTGGGACACAGAGTAACCACAAGAGCTCACTATCAAACTGAGCATAAAACTCCAACTTTTCTTGAAATGGGAACTTTTATAAAGAAGTGATATTCTGTTAAACCCGGAAGATCCTCGGCTGGTTTAGGGATGTAATGCCATGCAAGCAGTGATGATTTCACAGAAAGCGGTAATAGACCCTTTATAGGAATCAGTCTTATAAAACCCTGGCAATATGAGAGGAATTTCCCCAAACTACGTGCAGCTATTACATACATTAATATTCTGAGATTGCTCAATTGGTCACAAGAAAAGACCTTGTGACATCCGTGACATACCCGGCAGCTCATTTAAGGGACTTCTCCTTAACATAAATAAGGGACGTGCAATGCTTTATTTAAACGACAGGGACATAAATGTATACACCGCTATAGATAGCAGGCTGTGAGATAGCGCCGTGATATATTCTGCTCCTCACTTTATTATTATTACTGGTCACTGTACAGACCCTAACCGGAATCGTGCCTCCAATCCAGACTGCAGTAAATGGATGGTAATAATACAATGCATGTTGGGATAATGTGCAGAGCACAAAGTGAAAGCTCCCATCATAATGTTTGATACAGTGCTGGTCAGTCAGATCATAGTCTGGTGTGTTTAGGATTTGTGCTGCCCTAGGCAGGACGGTGCTCGGGCACACACTTTTACTGACAGACGCTCACTCACTGACAGACGCATACACTCATTGACACACACACAAACTCTCATATACACTGACAATGACATACACACACACTCACTGATGGACACTGACAGACGTGGACACGCACTGACAGACGCACGCATACATTCACTCACCGACACACACACACACACACACACATTTCCACCAACACTCACAAATTAGTTGTTTTCATTTTATTTTAAAGCCACCCAGCCTTCCTGGGAGAGCTGGAGTGGATTACTTACCTGCGGTCCAGTTGGGCTGCTGCACCATCAGGCAGGGGGCAGACAGGCTGAGTAGGTGGCAAGAGAGCTCTGTTTCTCCTGCTCAGCTCCCTTGCGCACCATTTAGTGATGCCAGGAGCCGGAGTGACGTCATATTCCGGCTCCCGGCTTCATTAAGTGGCACTCGAGGGAGCTGAGCAGGAAGAGCTCAGGTGAGCATGCTCCCTCGCTGCCCGCTGCCGGCCTCCAGGGGCTCAAAAGTGGCCAGCCGGCCAGCTCTTGAACCCCCCAGGACACGAGGCAAACAAGGCGTCGTAGTAGCCGGCTGTTCCTGACGTGACTCAAGATGAGCCGTGCATTGTAGCCTGGGCGTTGGGGCAGCTTTTTTGCCGCCCCCTGCAAAGTGCCGCCCAAGGCAGATGCCTTGTTTGCCTCGTGGAATATACATCCCTGGGGAGGCATGGTTTCTGGTAAGAGGTCATTAGAACAGTCATAAGACCGATTAGGTGGTAACGTCTCTGACTGTACTTCATTGAATACCTCCTTGACTTCCAGGTACTGAGGTGGTATCTCTGTTGACACGGGTGGTGCACTGTGTACATTGAAAGTGCCAATACGTTGTGGCATAAGGCTCTTACAATGATCCCAGCAGTCCTCTCCCCATCCCACTATTTCCCCTTTTGGTCCAGTCTAGACGAGGATTGAGTTTTTGGAGCCATGGGAAACCGAGAATTATGGGACAGGAAGGAGAAGAGATCCCCTGAAAAAAACATTTCCTCAGTGTACAAGATTCCTACTAAAACAGTAATGGGAAAGGTTTCATGGGTGATGAGAGAGAGAGGTCTCCAATCAATGGCTTCGACCGCTAAAGGCCTGTCTCTTTGTCTTAATGACAAGAGGTGTTTAGCAGACAATCATAGCCTCACACTGAATAGTATTTTTGTTAAACCGGATGCTCCGTTTCACCAGGAAACGGTTCTTAGTCAATTTAGGGGACATAAACATCACACCTAAGGTCAGTCCTTAGGTGCCCATGTTTTCCGGGCGTACAGGACATGAAATTCTAAGATTTACCACAGTATAGACATAAGCCCACGTTTCTGCTATACTGTCGATCTGCTTCCGTAAGTTTGGTTACCCCCAACTGCATGGGTTCACTTTCCGAAGGTGGAACAGGAACAGATACGACTGGCTTATAAAAATGAGAAGCTAGTGACATGGTAGTATGTCCCATTGTTTATTTATTTCTCTTTCTCTTAACCTATTATCTATGTCAATCATATAGGTGATACATTTGCTAAGACTGACAGGAAGGTCTCAAGCTGTGGTCTCATCGAGTACATTCTTAGATGGACTCGCTGAAAAAGCATTAACCAGACTGCTGTTGGTCCAGTTTACTTCAGAGGCTAATGTTCTAAATTCAATGGCATAATCAGCCACAGAGCGGTTGCTCTACTTAATTATCATCAAGGCCTTGACTGCGTTCCCTTTTTTTCCCCAGAGGTTCAAAGGTCGCTTTGAACTCTGCTAAAAATTCACTGCAATTATGGGCGATGGATTTGCCACTCTCCCATAAAGGGGTGGCCCAGGTTAATGCCGTGCCCGTTAGCTGGTTCATAAGGTAGACAATGTTTTTACCTATCTGATGGAAATGACCTGGTGGTAGCCTCCAAAATTATACACAATTTGCTTGAGAAACCCCCTACATTCTTTAGGATCACCTCCAAAACGAGGAGGAGGTGAAAGGGTTATGGAAGGAGCTCTAAACACCATAGGTACCGCCAAAACTGGCGTCGGAGTAGCCGGCTGTTCCTGAGGTGACTCAAGCCGTGCGTTGTAGCAATGTGTGGAATGCTTGGGCAAATTGGTCCAGCCTGTGATCCATATCCTCCACCATACTCTCACAGGTTATCATATGTTTACATAGTTCTGCAGGATCCATGTTGTCACAACAACTATATGATCCAACATTCAGAACTATGTAACATCTACGTAGAATAGAAAAACAGACAGAACGTAAACCGGTCCTTAGAATGGCCGGGTTAATACAGTGAAGAATAGAGAATTGTCAAGGGAGCCGGAAATCACAATATCGATAAAAAAAGCCAAGTCAGGGAAACCAGGAATATCAATAATAGGATCAGAAAAACGCACTCTCGGATACCAGGAACGGAAACCACGACAGGGCAATGAGCTAAAGTATTCTGGTGTTTAAATACCCCTGCTTGGGCTGTGGTTGGTCAGAGCGTAGCCTCTGACCCCAGGACATGCGTGTACGTCATTTTTTTTAAAAACAAGGTTACAAAGGGATGCGAACTTGCGGTCGGCGCCATTTTGGATCCCGAGTGTGAACAGGATGGACACCCCAATGGTCCGTCTCCCGGCTCGCTGCTGCGCAGGTAATTCCTTAGTGTGGATTTACTAAGGAATCCACACATTAGTTGCTAAGATAGTTGCTAAGATAGTATTATTTAGGGCCTAGTGGGTTATTTTTTACCGTTGCAGGAGAGGAATCAGGGGGTGGGGAAGGAAAGCTGTTAACATATTAATTTATACAATTCCTGAAGAAGTGAATTTTCAATTATTTTTTTGAAGGAGTGGAGACTGGGTGAAAGTCTAACGGAGAGGGAAGGGCGTTCCCCACAAAAGTTAACATTGCTAGAAAGAATACCCCCGCTCCTACCATGTACTCTAAGGGTTAAAGCCCAAAATCCAGTGAAAAGATTGCAGGATGTGGTGGGAGTTCTAACACTATTGATTTATCAGTTATATAACACGCTCCCAATCGTTACTAGGAATAGTAACCATGAAAAGGTCACATTGTGCAGGCCGGGTAGCATGACAAAGAGCCATTGTACACACAGACTCTATGCCATTTAGAGACAAGTGTTTATTGCTCATCATTTGTGGTATTGGTGTTGTAATACAAACAAAATGTAAAAAGATTCGTGAGAACACATCCCCAATACACGGACTTCCACACGTCTCCCCAGATGAACCCCAATTCTGTTACTAGGAAGATACCCAACTGCATAAATTGCACATATTAAATAATACGCAGAATGTCAAGTGTTTTATAGTAACCTAGTATTGGTTTATAGTAACCTAGTATTGGTTTATAGTAACCTAGTATTGGTTTATAGTAACCTAGTATTGGTTTATGGTAACCTAGTATTGGTTTATAGTCACCTAGTATTGGTTTATGGTAACCTAGTTTTGGATTATAGTAACCTAGTATTGGTTTATGGTAACCTAGTATTGGTTTATGATAACCTAGTATTGGTTTATGGTAACCTAGTATTGGTTTATGGTAACCTAGTATTGGTTTATGGTAACCTAGTATTGGTTTATAGTAACCTAGTATTGGTTTATAGTAACCTAGTATTGGTTTATTGTAACCTAGTATTGGTTTATAGTAACCTAGTATTGGTTTATGGTAACCTAGTATTGGTTTATGGTAACCTAGTATTGGTTTATAGTAACCTAGTATTGGTTTATGGTAACCTAGTATTGGTTTATAGTCACCTAGTATTGGTTTATGGTAACCTAGTTTTGGATTATGGTAACCTAGTATTGGTTTATGGTAACCTAGTATTGGTTTATGGTAACCTAGTATTGGATTATAGTAACCTAGTATTGGATTATAGTAACCTAGTATTGGATTATAGTAACCTAGTATTGGTTTATAGTAACCTTGTATTGGTTTATAGTAACCTGGTATTGGTTTATGGTAACCTAGTATTGGATTATGGTAACCTAGTATTGGATTATGGTAGCCTAGTATTGGATTATAATAGCCTAGTATTGGATTATGGTAGCCTAGTATTGGATTATGGTAGCCTAGTATTGGTTTATGGTAACCTAGTATTGGTTTATGGTAACCTAGTATTGGATTATGGTAACCTTGTATTGGTTTATTGTTTATAGCAACAACCTCCCAATATCTTTTTACACTAAAGGGATACGGACATTACAATGTAAATGCTGTCTGTAGAGTACTCTGGGAACACAGCAGCTCACACTGGAGGGGGCAATTAACCAAACCCCCCAATATCTTTTACACTAAAGGGATACGGACATTACAATGCAACTGCTGTCTGTAGAATACTCAGGGAACACAGCAGCTCACACTGGAGGGGGGCAATTAACCAACCCCCCAATATCTTTACACTACAGAGATACGGACATTACAATGTAACTGCTGTCTGTAGAATACTCGGGGGGAACACAGCAGCTCACACTGGAGGGGGGCAATTAACCAACTCCCCAATATCTTTACACTACAGAGATACGGACATTACAATGTAACTGCTGTCTGTAGAATACTCCGTTACTCCCACCCCCCATATCTTTTACAATAAAGGGATACAGACATTGCAACTAAATTTGTGATCTTGATTTAAAAATATGAAAGCAGTAATGTTCGTGTAACTTGCATCCCTCATACAGGACTTGGGGGGTTCAGTTATAATATTGATCTGTAACTCTGTATACACAACTTACTTACTAACTTTCTGTTTTGCTAAAAATAGCTGCTTGGGCTTGTGACCGAATTCCTTGTGACTGCATGCAGTATAATTAAAGGGACACTATAGACCTCAGAACAACTTCATATAGTGGAGACGATGACGCCGTGCATGCGCATTAGCCTCCCAATGTGTTCCTCTGGAAAGCATTGGATTGGCTGACATCAACAAGTTTTGTGATCTCAGCCACGTAGGTGGAGCCAGGTGGGGCCAGCTGCAGCATGACCGTCATGGCATGGGAGAGAAGGTGAGTAAAATAATCTTTTTTTTTTTCAAATGGAGAGAAGCGGAGGTGAGGACCTAAACAGTGATTTTCTCACTCTTGTGTCAGGAATACATGTTAGTATTTTAGGAATACAGTTAGTGTTCCTTTAATAATTTGGGGGAATTATATTGTACAATGACAGAGGACACATGACCTGACAAAGGCTCATGTAGGAGCCGAAACGTTGTCATCACAATTTGCTTTTAACAAAAGACTGCATCTTGGAGAAAGCATGGGGTGTGCCTGGACGTTGGTGTGTTGTCTCTCTGTTTGCCAGGCCTGACTGTGCTGACACCCAGGTGAGGCATCTCCCGGCCTACAATATAGTTAAAAATTGATTGGAGAACAAATAGTAGGTTCCCATCTGTGCCTGGTACAACGGTCACAAGGACAGACACCTCTCCTCTACGCGTGGCCAATATTAACCCTGTAAATACACACAGGGATTGCAACAGATGAAATCCATAAAACAACCAGGTAGTAACCCATTGACCACAGTGTTCGGAGATCCTCCTCCTTCGTATAATACCCGCCTAGAATGATGTTGTTCTGAGTCATTGTAGAAATGCAAATAATCCATATTAATAAAACCATGATTAGACCAGGAGGCCGTATATAGAATGGCGTGTAATGACAGAATGCTGTGACAATATGGCATGGTATTACTGTACAGAGCAGTGCATTCTGGGAATGTTATACACCGTATTAATGATTGTAATCTATAATGTGGCCAGATTGATTTACCTGGGGGTATTTTAGCCCATTACAGTAACTGTACATATCCGTGATCATAGAATAGCTTCATGTACTTCTCCTATATGGAATGTTATACGTGGAAAATTGAGCTGTGAGGTCATGCATTGAATAGATCCCAAACCCACTGAGCTGTAAAAAGGTGTTTTGTGGGATTAATGTGACTTTCCCAGCTACATGTGCAGACACTTTCATTAAGAGATGTTTTGAATGTACCTATACTGATATTACTTATGGGATGTATTGGTTGAACTATATCCCTTACGTGGAAGTCTGAGTATATAAAATGTTTATTTGGTATCATCGTGTTCAATTCTGATTTTATCTTTTAACCCTTTAGAACCTGAAAGAGAGGAAAAAACAGTACAATTCTGCCACAGATCATGCACACTCTGAACCTGGAATACACTTTAAAACATTCAACCCCGAGACGGTAAGACAATATATAGAGCGAGGAGGGCCTTGCATGTAATCACTGCTTATCTGCACTTGCATCTCATGACACACCTGTGCTCCTCGTCTAACCTAAAGACAGGACAAAGATCAATGTCTGTTCCACATCCAGCTAGAGGTTCTAAACAGGTGTCTCCAACTGGGTCGAACAGTCACGGGAATACTTGTGATAAGAGAAAGCATGGATAAACCTGCTGATAAGCTGTGTTCTCTTGTCCTCAGTCCAAAGGCTTTCTTTTATTGTGGCTGATGCCTCACGTAATGACTGGAAAACAGAACTACACACCAGCTCTGATTTCACTTTTCGATGTATTCTCTTTTTTTCTCTGCAGAGCTGTGTCTGCTATATCTGTGCAGAGCTATCTGTGTGTCTGTGTTTCTCTGCAGACCTATCTGTATCGGCTCTGTCTGTGCAGAGCTGTCTGTGTGTCGGCTCTGTCTGTGCAGAGCTGTCTGTGTGTCGGCTCTGTCTGTGCAGAGCTGTCTGTGTGTCGGCTCTGTCTGTGCAGAGCTGTCTGTGTGTCGGCTCTGTCTGTGCAGAGCTGTCTGTGTGTCGGCTCTGTCTGTGCAGAGCTGTCTGTGTGTCGGCTCTGTCTGTGCAGAGCTGTCTGTGTGTCGGCTCTGTCTGTGCAGAGCTGTCTGTGTGTCGGCTCTGTCTGTGCAGAGCTATCTGTGTGTCTGTGTTTCTCTGCAGACCTATCTGTATCGGCTCTGTCTGTGCAGAGCTGTCTGTGTGTCGGCTCTGTCTGTGCAGAGCTGTCTGTGTGTCGGCTCTGTCTGTGCAGAGCTGTCTGTGTGTCGGCTCTGTCTGTGCAGAGCTGTCTGTGTGTCGGCTCTGTCTGTGCAGAGCTGTCTGTGTGTCGGCTCTGTCTGTGCAGAGCTGTCTGTGTGTCGGCTCTGTCTGTGCAGAGCTGTCTGTGTGTCGGCTCTGTCTGTGCAGAGCTGTCTGTGTGTCGGCTCTGTCTGTGCAGAGCTGTCTGTGTGTCGGCTCTGTCTGTGCAGAGCTGTCTGTGTGTCGGCTCTGTCTGTGCAGAGCTGTCTGTGTGTCGGCTCTGTCTGTGCAGAGCGTTCTGTGTCGGCTCTGTCTGTGCAGAGCGTTCTGTGTCGGCTCTGTCTGTGCAGAGCGTTCTGTGTCGGCTCTGTGCAGAGCGTTCTGTGTCGGCTCTGTGCAGAGCGTTCTGTGTCGGCTCTGTGCAGAGCGTTCTGTGTCGGCTCTGTGCAGAGCGTTCTGTGTCGGCTCTGTGCAGAGCTGTCTGTGTGTCGGCTCTGTGCAGAGCTGTCTGTGTGTCGGCTCTGTGCAGAGCTGTCTGTGTGTCGGCTCTGTGCAGAGCTGTCTGTGTGTCGGCTCTGTGCAGAGCTGTCTGTGTGTCGGCTCTGTGCAGAGCTGTCTGTGTGTCGGCTCTGTCTGTGCAGAGCTGTCTGTGTGTCGGCTCTGTCTGTGCAGAGCTGTCTGTGTGTCGGCTCTGTCTGTGCAGAGCTGTCTGTGTGTCGGCTCTGTCTGTGCAGAGCTGTCTGTGTGTCGGCTCTGTCTGTGCAGAGCTGTCTGTGTGTCGGCTCTGTCTGTGCAGAGCTGTCTGTGTGTCGGCTCTGTCTGTGCAGAGCTGTCTGTGTGTCGGCTCTGTCTGTGCAGAGCTGTCTGTGTGTCGGCTCTGTCTGTGCAGAGCTGTCTGTGTGTCGGCTCTGTCTGTGCAGAGCTGTCTGTGTGTCGGCTCTGTCTGTGCAGAGCTGTCTGTGTGTCGGCTCTGTCTGTGCAGAGCTGTCTGTGTGTCGGCTCTGTCTGTGCAGAGCTGTCTGTGTGTCGGCTCTGTCTGTGCAGAGCTGTCTGTGTGTCGGCTCTGTCTGTGCAGAGCTGTCTGTGTGTCGGCTCTGTCTGTGCAGAGCTGTCTGTGTGTCGGCTCTGTCTGTGCAGAGCTGTCTGTGTGTCGGCTCTGTCTGTGCAGAGCTGTCTGTGTGTCGGCTCTGTCTGTGCAGAGCTGTCTGTGTGTCGGCTCTGTCTGTGCAGAGCTGTCTGTGTGTCGGCTCTGTCTGTGCAGAGCTGTCTGTGTGTCGGCTCTGTCTGTGCAGAGCTGTCTGTGTGTCGGCTCTGTCTGTGCAGAGCTGTCTGTGTGTCGGCTCTGTCTGTGCAGAGCTGTCTGTGTGTCGGCTCTGTCTGTGCAGAGCGTTCTGTGTGTCGGCTCTGTCTGTGCAGAGCGTTCTGTGTGTCGGCTCTGTCTGTGCAGAGCGTTCTGTGTGTCGGCTCTGTCTGTGCAGAGCGTTCTGTGTGTCGGCTCTGTCTGTGCAGAGCGTTGTGTGTCGGCTCTGTCTGTGCAGAGCGTTGTGTGTCGGCTCTGTCTGTGCAGAGCGTTGTGTGTCGGCTCTGTCTGTGCAGAGCGTTGTGTGTCGGCTCTGTCTGTGCAGAGCGTTGTGTGTCGGCTCTGTCTGTGCAGAGCGTTGTGTGTCGGCTCTGTCTGTGCAGAGCGTTGTGTGTCGGCTCTGTCTGTGCAGAGCGTTCTGTGTCGGCTCTGTCTGTGCAGAGCGTTCTGTGTCGGCTCTGTCTGTGCAGAGCGTTCTGTGTCGGCTCTGTCTGTGCAGAGCGTTCTGTGTCGGCTCTGTCTGTGCAGAGCGTTCTGTGTCTGCTCTGTCGGCTCTGTCTGTGCAGAGCGCTCTGTGTCGGCTCTGTGCAGAGCGTTCTGTGTCGGCTCTGTCTGTGCAGAGCGTTCTGTGTCGGCTCTGTGCAGAGCGTTCTGTGTCGGCTCTGTCTGTGCAGAGCGTTCTGTGTCGGCTCTGTGCAGAGCTGTCTGTGTGTCGGCTCTGTCTGTGCAGAGCTGTCTGTGTGCCCCGGCTCTGTCTGTGCAGAGCTGTCTGTGTGCCTCGGCTCTGTCTGTGCAGAGCTGTCTGTGTGCCTCGGCTCTGTCTGTGCAGAGCTGTCTGTGTGCCTCGGCTCTGTCTGTGCAGAGCTGTCTGTGTGCCTCGGCTCTGTCTGTGCAGAGCTGTCTGTGTGCCTCGGCTCTGTCTGTGCAGAGCTGTCTGTGTGCCTCGGCTCTGTCTGTGCAGAGCTGTCTGTGTGCCTCGGCTCTGTCTGTGCAGAGCTGTCTGTGTGTCGGCTCTGTCTGTGCAGAGCTGTCTGTGTGCCCCGGCTCTGTCTGTGCGGAGCTGTCTGTGTGCCGGCTCTGTCTGTGCAGAGCTGTCTGTGTGCCCCGGCTCTGTCTGTGCGGAGCTGTCTGTGTGCCGGCTCTGTCTCTGCCTTATTTGCTCACATCACTTGCCCCATACTTGCAATTTAATCTTTCATTCAAATTTATAACAAATGGAATCCTGATTCAGTAATAAGATTTTTCTAGTGAGCGTCTGGTTAATATCGTCGGTTTATTTTAGTTTTTATTCATTTTACTTTATATAATTAAAAATGTGTAATTGAAAAACCACATTCGCTAGAGTGTGTTTCAAAAGAGGCATTTTTCCCCTTCATGCTATTTTGTCATTACACTTTGTGAAGGATATATATTTTATTTAAGGCTAAAACAGCAGGATATCAATGTGTGACTTGAATTATACAAATTCACAATTTTCCTGTTATAGCGTATTTTGATCACATTGGCTTTTCTTAGATTTAGTGTTTTTTTTTCTTAATGTGAATACTTCCTTTTTCAGGATATAGTTGACTGGGAGAAGCCATTGCTCTGGCAAGTAGGACACTTACGGGAGAAGTATGACGAGTGGGTGCATCAACCAGTCAATCGCCCCATCCGACTCTTCCAAACACAGTTTATGGAGTGGTGTTCGAAAACCTCCTGGCAAGTATCACCCCCATTATCCTGCGATAATTCATTATCTCACAGATTGAGGGTGGGATAGACAGAGCTCAAAGCTTATGAAGCTTTTGTGACTAGTCTAGAAGGTGTGTGGTGGTTGGTGGGTTTAACCTGTGTGTTTAAATGCGCAAGCGATTCCCTTTTCTGGTATCTGTGAGCACACAATCTGGTTCAATGTGGTTTCCCTCTGTACAGGTATATCGTGTTGGCAGTCTGGGTCCCGGTGGTGGTGTATTTAATATGGTATTGTCTGACTGAGCTGGCACAAGGGAAGACAAAGCTCTTTTCTTCATTCACAACAGGTAATCAATCCAAGTAATTTGCTCTAACCATCTCGAATCAAGGGAATTGTAAGGATGCTGGTTAATAGAATCCATGGTTAGAAATGATTCTTTGAGAATGCACACCTAGGATCTCGCAACCTCGTATTAAAAAAAGCTTACGGAGCGGGTGTTTGGTCATGTTGTTGTTGTGATATATATATATAGCGACATTAAATTCCGTAGCGATGTACAATGTGTGGGCAAACAGACGCATAATTGTAACTAGACGAGTTGGATGCAAAGGAACAGAGGGATTGAGGGCCCTGCTCAGTGAGTTTACATGTTAGAGGGAGTGGGGTATAGTGACACAGTAACAGAGGGATTGAGGGCCTGCTCAGTGAGCTTACATGTTAGAGGGAGTGAGGTATAGTGACACAGTAACAGAGGGATTGAGGCCCTGCTCAGTGAGTTTACATGTTAGAGGGAGTGGGATATAGTGACACAGTAACCGAGGGATTGAGGCCCTGCTCTGTGAGTTTACATGTTAGAGGGAGTGGGGTATAGTGACACAGTAACAGAGGGATTGAGGGCCCTGCTCAGTGAGTTTACATGTTAGAGGGAGTGTTGTATAGTGACACAGTAACAGAGGGATTGAGGGCCTGCTCAGTGAGTTTACATGCTAGAGGGAGTGGGGTATAGTGACACAGTAACAGAGGGATTGAGGGCCTGCTCAGTGAGTTTACATGCTAGAGGGAGTGGGGTATAGTGACACAGTAACAGAGGGATTGAGGGCCTGCTCAGTGAGTTTACATGCTAGAGGGAGTGGGGTATAGTGACAGTAACAGAGGGATTGAGGGCCTGCTCAGTGAGTTTACATGCTAGAGGGAGTGGGGTATAGTGACACAGTAACAGAGGGATTGAGGGCCCTGCTCAGTGAGTTTACATGCTAGAGGGAGTGGGGTATAGTGACACAGTAACAGAGGGATTGAGGGCCTGCTCAGTGAGTTTACATGTTAGAGGGAGTGGGGTATAGTGACACAGTAACAGAGGGATTGAGGGCCCTGCTCAGTGAGCTTACATGTTAGAGGGAGTGGGGTATAGTGACACAGTAACAGAGGGATTGAGGGTCCTGCTCAGTGAGCTTACATGTTAGAGGGAGTGGGGTATAGTGACACAGTAACAGAGGGATTGAGGGCCCTGCTCAGTGAGTTTACATGTTAGAGGGAGTGGGGTATAGTGACACAGTAACAGAGGGATTGAGGGCCCTGTTCAGTGAGTTTACATGTTAGAGGGAGTGGGGTTATAGTGACACAGTAACAGAGGGATTGAGGCCCTGCTCAGTGAGTTTACATGTTAGAGGGAGTGGGGTATAGTGACACAGTAACAGAGGGATTGGGGGCCCTGCTCAGTGAGTTTACATGTTAGAGGGAGTGGGGTATAGTGACACAGTAACAGAGGGATTGAGGGCCTGCTCAGTGAGCTTACATGTTAGAGGGAGTGAGGTATAGTGACACAGTAACAGAGGGATTGAGGCCCTGCTCAGTGAGTTTACATGTTAGAGGGAGTGGGATATAGTGACACAGTAACCGAGGGATTGAGGCCCTGCTCTGTGAGTTTACATGTTAGAGGGAGTGGGGTATAGTGACACAGTAACAGAGGGATTGAGGGCCCTGCTCAGTGAGTTTACATGTTAGAGGGAGTGTTGTATAGTGACACAGTAACAGAGGGATTGAGGGCCTGCTCAGTGAGTTTACATGCTAGAGGGAGTGGGGTATAGTGACACAGTAACAGAGGGATTGAGGGCCTGCTCAGTGAGTTTACATGCTAGAGGGAGTGGGGTATAGTGACACAGTAACAGAGGGATTGAGGGCCTGCTCAGTGAGTTTACATGCTAGAGGGAGTGGGGTATAGTGACAGTAACAGAGGGATTGAGGGCCTGCTCAGTGAGTTTACATGCTAGAGGGAGTGGGGTATAGTGACACAGTAACAGAGGGATTGAGGGCCCTGCTCAGTGAGTTTACATGCTAGAGGGAGTGGGGTATAGTGACACAGTAACAGAGGGATTGAGGGCCTGCTCAGTGAGTTTACATGTTAGAGGGAGTGGGGTATAGTGACACAGTAACAGAGGGATTGAGGGCCCTGCTCAGTGAGCTTACATGTTAGAGGGAGTGGGGTATAGTGACACAGTAACAGAGGGATTGAGGGTCCTGCTCAGTGAGCTTACATGTTAGAGGGAGTGGGGTATAGTGACACAGTAACAGAGGGATTGAGGCCCTGCTCAGTGAGTTTACATGTTAGAGGGAGTGGGGTATAGTGACACAGTAACAGAGGGATTGGGGGCCCTGCTCAGTGAGTTTACATGTTAGAGGGAGTGGGGTATAGTAACACAGTAACAGAGGGATTGAGGGCCCTGCTCAGTGAGTTTACATGTTAGAGGGAGTGGGGTATAGTGACACAGTAACAGAGGGATTGGGGGCCCTGCTCAGTGAGTTTACATGTTAGAGGGAGTGGGGTATAGTAACACAGTAACAGAGGGATTGAGGGCCCTGCTCAGTGAGTTTACATGTTAGAGGGAGTGGGGTTATAGTGACACAGTAACAGAGGGATTGGGGGCCCTGCTCAGTGAGTTTACATGTTAGAGGGAGTGGGGTATAGTGACACAGTAACAGAGGGATTGAGGGCCCTGCTCAGTGAGTTTACATGTTAGAGGGTGTGGGGTATAGTGACACAGTAACAGAGGGATTGAGGGCCCCGCTCAGTGAGCTTACATGCTAGAGGGAGTGGGGTATAGTGACACAGTAACAGAGGGATTGGGGGCCCTGCTCAGTGAGTTTACATGTTAAGGGAGTGGGGTATAGTAACACAGTAACAGAGGGATTGAGGGCCCTGCTCAGTGAGCTTACATGTTAGAGGGAGTGGGGTATAGTGACACAGTAACAGAGGGATTGAGGGCCCTGCTCAGTGAGTTTACATGCTAGAGGGAGTGGGGTATAGTGACACAGTAACAGAGGGATTGAGGGCCTGCTCAGTGAGTTTACATGCTAGAGGGAGTGGGGTATAGTGACACAGTAACAGAGGGATTGAGGGTCCTGCTCAGTGAGTTTACATGCTAGAGGGAGTGGGGTATAGTGACACAGTAACAGAGGGATTGAGGGCCTGCTCAGTGAGTTTACATGCTAGAGGGAGTGGGGTATAGTGACACAGTAACAGAGGGATTGAGGGCCTGCTCAGTGAGTTTACATGCTAGAGGGAGTGGGGTATAGTGACACAGTAACAGAGGGATTGAGGGCCTGCTCAGTGAGTTTACATGCTAGAGGGAGTGGGGTATAGTGACACAGTAACAGAGGGATTGAGGGTCTGCTCAGTGAGCTTACATGTTAGAGGGAGTGGGGTATAGTGACACAGTAACAGAGGGATTGAGGGCCTGCTCAGTGAGTTTACATGTTAGAGGGAGTGGGGTATAGTGACAGTAACAGAGGGATTGAGGCCCTGCTCAGTGAGCTTACATGTTAGAGGGAGTGGGGTATAGTGACACAGTAACAGAGGGATTGAGGGCCCTGCTCAGTGAGTTTACATGTTAGAGGGAGCGGGGTATAGTGACACAGTAACAGAGGGATTGAGGGTCTGCTCAGTGAGCTTACATGTTAGAGGGAGTGGGGTATAGTGACACAGTAACAGAGGGATTGAGGGCCTGCTCAGTGAGTTTACATGTTAGAGGGAGTGGGGTATAGTGACAGTAACAGAGGGATTGAGGACCCTGCTCAGTGAACTTACATGTTAGAGGGAGCGGGGTATAGTGACACAGTAACAGAGGGATTGAGGGCCTGCTCAGTGAGTTTACATGTTAGAGGGAGTGGGGTATAGTGACAGTAACAGAGGGATTGAGGCCCTGCTCAGTGAGCTTACATGTTAGAGGGAGTGGGGTATAGTGACACAGTAACAGAGGGATTGAGGGCCCTGCTCAGTGAGTTTACATGTTAGAGGGAGCGGGGTATAGTGACACAGTAACAGAGGGATTGAGGGCCCTGCTCAGTGAGTTTACATGTTAGAGGGAGTGGGGTATAGTGACACAGTAACAGAGGGATTGAGGGCCCTGCTCAGTGAGCTTACATGTTAGAGGGAGTGGGGTATAGTGACACAGTAACAGAGGGATTGAGGGTCTGCTCAGTGAGCTTACATGTTAGAGGGAGTGGGGTATAGTGACACAGTAACAGAGGGATTGAGGGCCTGCTCAGTGAGTTTACATGTTAGAGGGAGTGGGGTATAGTGACAGTAACAGAGGGATTGAGGACCCTGCTCAGTGAACTTACATGTTAGAGGGAGCGGGGTATAGTGACACAGTAACAGAGGGATTGAGGGCCTGCTCAGTGAGTTTACATGTTAGAGGGAGTGGGGTATAGTGACACAGTAACAGAGGGATTGAGGGTCTGCTCAGTGAGCTTACATGTTAGAGGGAGTGGGGTATAGTGACACAGTAACAGAGGGATTGAGGGCCCTGCTCAGTGAGTTTACATGTTAGAGGGAGTGGGGTATAGTGACACAGTAACAGAGGGATTGAGGGCCCTGCTCAGTGAGTTTACATGTTAGAGGGAGTGGGGTATAGTGACACAGTAACAGAGGGATTGAGGGCCCTGCTCAGTGAGTTTACATGTTAGAGGGAGTGGGGTATAGTGACACAGTAACAGAGGGATTGAGGCCCCGCTCAGTGAGTTTACATGTTAGAGGGAGTGGGGTATAGTGACACAGTAACAGAGGGATTGAGGGCCCTGCTCAGTGAGTTTACATGTTAGAGGGAGTGGGGTATAGTGACACAGTAACAGAGGGATTGAGGGCCTGCTCAGTGAGTTTACATGTTAGAGGGAGTGGGGTATAGTGACACAGTAACAGAGGGATTGAGGCCCCGCTCAGTGAGTTTACATGTTAGACGGAGTGGGGTGTAGTGAAAGTAACAGAGGGATTGAGGCCCCGCTCAGTGAGTTTACATGTTAGAGGGAGTGGGGTATAGTGACACAGTAACAGAGGGATTGAGGGCCTGCTCAGTGAGTTTACATGTTAGAGGGAGTGGGGTATAGTGACACAGTAACAGAGGGATTGAGGCCCCGCTCAGTGAGTTTACATGTTAGAGGGAGTGGGGTATAGTGACAGTAACAGAGGGATTGAGGCCCCGCTCAGTGAGTTTACATGTTAGAGGGAGTGGGGTATAGTGACAGTAACAGAGGGATTGAGGCCCCGCTCAGTGAGTTTACATGTTAGAGGGAGTGGGGTATAATGACACAGTAACAGAGGGATTGAGGCCTAAATATGCGCCCCACTCATCCTAACCATCCACCCCCCCCCCCCTGCTTATCATGAGATGCTGGTTCCATTGGAGTGACCATGAATCCTTTGCAATTTTTAACTTTTATTTCTTGGGCTGTTGGGTTTATTATTTTCAGTCATTTGGCTAATATAAGGAGTGATAGTGGTGCAGTAATTGTTCCAGGGGCTGCGTTAACCATCGGGTGTAAAGGATGAAGGCAGATCACAGGACTGTAGTGAGAATATAATATTTCAGTGGCCAAGCAGCCATCATCTTCCATCCCCCTTGGGAGTGAGAAAGATTTAGAAAGGCAGGATTGTAATCATCTGGTTGGTACATTTAGTAGCTTTAGTGAGAGCAGCCTTTTTGCCTTTTCAATAGATTCCTTCTCCGGTGCATTCATTCCTTCCAGTTCTGCTAGAATGTCCGATAAGTTTAAATGTTAAACATTGTGAAAGCCATTGCTTGCTGACAGTGTAGGGAACATTTAGAGAACTGTGGTTGACTTAAATGTTTTATTTTTTGTTAGATTATTCCATTCCCGTGCCCGTCTTCTGTTTCTTTCCACTCTTCCTGGTGGGAATGATGATCTGGACGCTGATGGAGTATGCCATTCACAGATACGTGTTCCACATGAACCCCCCAGCCAATAATTACTTTCTTATTACCCTCCACTTCCTGCTTCACGGGCAACACCATAAGGTGAGGAATATGGCAGTGCCAAAAGAAATGCTTCCGGTTAGGTTAACTGCTGCTGGTGGGAAACATATCACCACAATGGAGAGACATGCAGAGACCCCACACAATTTACCATCCACAGAGAGCCACATTGTATTCTAAATGCCACCGTTACAAACTATTCTGATATTTACTACAATTCCTAAAATCAAGGTCATTTTAAACAGAACATGATATTGAAGTATCTCTCTAGTAAGTTTTACAAATAAATGTGACCTTGATAAGCTGATGATGAAAGTAATAAACATTTCTCAGTACTAGTCAGCTATTGTGATGTTACCGGGATATTGAGGTGTAATTCCGTTGGCGGTCTAACCCATGAAAGAATGCGTAATATCGCCGCCTGGGGATAGCGAGGTGAATATAAATATCCTGCTGTTAGTTGCATGACACTTGGTGGTGTGGGCCACAATCTGCTCTGATAAACGTTGTGCCAAACATTGACCGGTTTCTGGGTCGGCTCCAAGTCTCCCAAGGTTTATCAGTTATTTAGAAGTACATTACTTCCTCTGAATATCTGCTAGATTGTATTTAGAGTAAAGGATTCACAGCCTGTCCTGTTTTCCAGGCTCCGTTTGACAGTTCCCGTCTGGTATTCCCTCCAGTCCCAGCATCCTTTGTGATTGTACCACTGTACATCATCCTTCAATATGTGCTTCCTGCGGAGGTGGGGTTGTCCCTGTTTGTAGGAGGCCTTTTTGGATATGTAGCATATGATATGACGCACTATTACCTGCACTATGGTTCTCCTTCCAAAGGGTCCTACCTGGCTTGGCTTAAGTCCTACCATGTTCGCCATCACTTTGAGCACCAAAAGTTAGGTATGTACATTGAAAACAATACATTTGCTTTGTTTGCCCAATGCTCTTAACCCTTTACTCTCCCTCTCTTTCATTAGGTGCTCTCTCTTGCGTCCTGTCTCTCCCTCTCTTTCATTAGGCGCTGTCTCTTGCGTCCTGTCTCTCCCTCTCTTTCATTAGGCGCTTTCTCTTGCGTCCTGTCTCTCCCTCTCTTTCATTAGGCGCTTTCTCTTGCGTCCTGTCTCTCCCTCTCTTTCTTTCATTAGGCGCTGTCTCTTGCGTACTGTCTCTCCCTCTCTTTCATTAGGCGCTGTCTCTTGCGTCCTGTCTCTCCCTCTCTTTCATTAGGCGTTGTCTCTTGCGTCCTGTCTCTCCCTCTCTTTCATTAGGCGCTGTCTCTTGCGTCCTGTCTCTCCCTCTCTTTCATTAGGCGCTGTCTCTTGCGTCCTGTCTCTCCCTCTCTTTCATTAGGCGCTTTCTCTTGCGTCCTGTCTCTCCCTCTCTTTCATTAGGCGCTTTCTCTTGCGTCCTGTCTCTCCCTCTCTTTCTTTCATTAGGCGCTGTCTCTTGCGTCCTGTCTCTCCCTCTCTTTTATTAGGCGCTTTCTCTTGCGTCCTGTCTCTCCCTCTCTTTCTTTCATTAGGCGCTGTCTCTTGCGTCCTGTCTCTCCCTCTCTTTCATTAGGCGTTGTCTCTTGCGTCCTGTCTCTCCCTCTCTTTCATTAGGTGCTGTCTCTTGCGTCCTGTCTCTCCCTCTCTTTCATTAGGCGCTGTCTCTTGCGTCCTGTCTCTCCCTCTCTTTCATTAGGCGTTGTCTCTTGCGTCCTGTCTCTCCCTCTCTTTCATTAGGTGCTGTCTCTTGCGTCCTGTCTCTCCCTCTCTTTCATTAGGCGCTTTCTCTTGCGTCCTGTCTCTCCCTCTCTTTCTTTCATTAGGCGCTGTCTCTTGCGTCCTGTCTCTCCCTCTCTTTCATTAGGCGTTGTCTCTTGCGTCCTGTCTCTCCCTCTCTTTCATTAGGTGCTGTCTCTTGCGTCCTGTCTCTCCCTCTCTTTCATTAGGCGCTGTCTCTTGCGTCCTGTCTCTCCCTCTCTTTCATTAGGCGCTGTCTCTTGCGTCCTGTCTCTCCCTCTCTTTCATTAGGCGCTGTCTCTTGCGTCCTGTCTCTCCCTCTCTTTCATTAGGCGCTTTCTCTTGCGTCCTGTCTCTCCCTCTCTTTCATTAGGCGCTTTCTCTTGCGTCCTGTCTCTCCCTCTCTTTCTTTCATTAGGCGCTGTCTCTTGCGTCCTGTCTCTCCCTCTCTTTCATTAGGCGCTTTCTCTTGCATCCTGTCTCTCCCTCTCTTTCTTTCATTAGGCGCTGTCTCTTGCGTCCTGTCTCTCCCTCTCTTTCATTAGGCGTTGTCTCTTGCGTCCTGTCTCTCCCTCTCTTTCATTAGGTGCTGTCTCTTGCGTCCTGTCTCTCCCTCTCTTTCATTAGGCGCTGTCTCTTGCGCCCTGTCTCTCCCTCTCTTTCATTAGGCGCTGTCTCTTGCATCCTGTCTCTCCCTCTCTTTCATTAGGCGCTGTCTCTTGCATCCTGTCTCTCCCTCTCTTTCATTAGGCGTTGTCTCTTGCGTCCTGTCTCTCCCTCTCTTTCATTAGGCGCTGTCTCTTGCGTCCTGTCTCTCCCTCTCTTTCATTAGGCGTTGTCTCTTGCGTCCTGTCTCTCCCTCTCTTTCATTAGGTGCTGTCTCTTGCGTCCTGTCTCTCCCTCTCTTTCATTAGGCGCTGTCTCTTGCGCCCTGTCTCTCCCTCTCTTTCATTAGGCGCTGTCTCTTGCATCCTGTCTCTCCCTCTCTTTCATTAGGCGCTGTCTCTTGCATCCTGTCTCTCCCTCTCTTTCATTAGGCGTTGTCTCTTGCGTCCTGTCTCTCCCTCTCTTTCATTAGGCGCTGTCTCTTGCGTCCTGTCTCTCCCTCTTTCTTTCATTAGGCGCTGTCTCTTGCGTCCTGTCTCTCCCTCTCTTTGACTTTGCCTGTCTCTACCTCTCATTTTTAAGGTGCCTGCTTGTCTGTCTCATGTTTCGCTGTTTGCTCAGATCTCTACTCACAGCAGTAAACTCCTCGCTGAGGAGTTGTTTGGACAATCAGAATTTATCTGCTAGGATGAAATTAAACCGGGTTGCAGAAGCCATTTCTGTTCTTCAGGGGTAATTTTGGGCTATTCTTTATAAATGTCTGGGGCCGTCAAATTCACAGTAAGATATCTTTTCTATCTGTATCCAATCAAACAAAACGCTCCAAGATGTCATTACGGAATCCACGGTACATTGGGTTCTAATAATGTAACACACCCTGAGAGCAGCAATGTTTGCAGACCAAACCCACATTCTCCGACCAACAAATTATCCCCACTAGCTGAACGGGCCTGTGTTTACTTTATTGGTCGGGCTGTCCGTCATCGTATAATTGATAATTAAACACCTGTACTGCTCACACAAGGGACGCTTACCCTGCATCCCATCTACTATAATGATGCAGTCCTGTGGTAAGTGGCAACGTGGAACGTGCTAGAACGCCACCAGTGTGTGTGTGGCTTTGAATAGGACAACTTTAGTGGCACACATTGAACCTCTTTCTGTAATGATTTGTCCTTCCAGAGAGCTCAGTCCTTACAGTGCTGGAGGTCTAAGATCCATGACAAGTCCATTCATATATATACCAGTAACAAAGAATAATGTTACAGAGTAACAGAGCTTAACAAAGACCCCATTCTGGGTCAAAACGTTGAAGTGTTCCTCATGTTCAAATAAACGTGCCTGAAGCTAGTGGCCTCTTCTCTGTTACTGGTATTAACCATTATTGGGCTTGTGCTGGCCCATGGTCTAGTTTAGCACCCTTGGCTTGATGTACTGTGCTAGTAATGATGTCCTCATTTTAATCTCTTTGCTTTCTTCCCCTTTCCAGGATTTGGCATTACCAGCACACTGTGGGACCGGCCGTTTAACACGCTAATTCCTGAGGACTCCGCAAAGGATTACTAAGCTTTCCTTAGAGAATCAACATATTCTTAAGGAATTCATACCGGGGGAGGAGAAAAAGTTTATTTATGTTTCGGTTTTATAAATGAAAGTTCGTTGTTTTTTTTTCCATTGATCCCAAGTGGTATGGACGCACAAAAGCAGAGAGATAATTATTTATTTAAATGTAAAACAAATTGGAGAGATGTGTTGGGAGTTCTACGAAAGCCAGTACTGGATCTTGGTCCCACCTGGAGTGAACGCGGAGTGCCCTGTCTAGCTGTCAGATTAACGCTGCTGCTAATGTCTTGGAAAAGGAGAAATGAATATAACTTTCTATATATATGAAAATCCACAATGACAGCGTTATCATTAATAGCTACGGCCCCCTTCATGTAAAATCCAGAATATGTAAAAATGTCTTAAAATAAACTAACTTTTATAAAAAAAAAATGTATAATCCTAAATGTATTATCTTTGGGAAGGTCCGTTATTGAAATGGACTCTAGGTTTGAAGGGGTCACGTAAATTCCATTACTGGAGCCAATTTCCTGTATTTGCAATGGGAAGGCCAGGTTATAATACATTGTATCACATTACACTGAGTTTGTTGGAGATAATTGACTTGCGCCACGTGATGTACGTAGTGTTAATGTGATTCTGGTTCCGCCATTGATGGTTTAATTCCTCCTCTCTCTGTCATATCAGAATACAGAAACCAGATATGGAGGCCATGGGTTTTTATTGCACGCAAAGATTATTAGGGGGTCTGTAAACTTGTAAGGATCAGACGTGAAAATCAGAGGATCGATTACGATGTAATAGAATGCACTTAGTCAGATTAATACCGCAATTAACCAAATCTATACACTGTTACCAAATATAATCAAAGCCTATCTATCTGCAAGTGTAGAATGGACAATCTGTATCTGCACTAAAATATTATTTTATACAACAATATATACACAACATCTTGTACAAAGATCAATAATATATTGTCCATGTATGAAGTAAGACTCTTACTGAAAGGACAACATGTTGGCGCAGCCACCCTGGGTCTGTGCAGGTGCGATAAAGATTTGTAAGAGAACACCAGAAGTCTTGACACCTTCCATTTCTCTACTTTGTATATAATCACTCACTTTGAGACCTATCACCTATTTTCTATTATGATGGAAATACAAGCAAGCTGCCTTTTGGGATATGTGTATAAATAAATGCTGCCCACGTTACTGCATTTTTGTAATAGCTGTATACAGAATGAAGCAGCAGTCTGTCTCATCGTGGCGAGGTTTGGATTATACTGCTGGACATGTCATTGTGTAATCAGCACAGTCCTCGTGATGGCATGGGTTTATTGGCTGTCATGTGATGACAGTGTTAGAGACTAGAGATTAGTTAACATGCTATAAGATAAGAGCAATGAACGGGAGATACAGGTAACCTTCTCACAGCTCACCTCGCCCGTACTATGACCAAATCACTTGTTACAAAAATCATCTCTGTAAAAGTTGAATAAAGAACAGGAGGAATGTTTGATATAAATGTGATTAAGGTTTTGGGGATTTGAACCAGAAATTTAAGTATCATAGATTGCCAAGTTTGTAAAATGATTGCATTTTTAGAGGTAATGTGATCACTGGACCAGTTGTGAAGAGCATAATATAGGCTTCTGTAACAGAACCTTACAATTACCTGGGAATATTTGTTGCCAAGCCAGCCCTTTTTCAGAGACTATAATCAGCCTGGAATGGATTACCTGGTTCATGTGGAATAATCAGGAGAATTTGTTTATTTTATGCCATCTGAACGAACCAAACTACCGAACACCGGACCACCCTGCTGTTAATTAGGTGGTATTTTACCTCCCAGGTCGACATTTGCTATTTGTTTGCAAACGCACAAATTCCCTGTCTCACATACTAGGTGGCCGCCATTTCGGGACTTTTACACGTGGTCGCGGCCATCTTAGTCCCGAACAGCGGTGATTTGCCGTCGAGCGTCTGGAACCAAAATCGGACACTCGAGTAGGCGAACACCGCTGAGAACTCCATAAAACCGGGAATTCGTGCCAAAACTACCAAACCCCCCTGCTGTTCAGTAGAAAGACTTAATAGACTATGGGGATTCTAGCGACCTTCAAGAACCGAATGGATGGCAAGATTTTCGTGCCTTTTTTCCGCACGAACGAGGACCGACCGCAAGGCCAAATCTTATGGAACTATTTTCGGCTAGTGTGTCTGTGCGGTCGGTCAAAACTTTGAAGCTCCATATCTCCCGAACCCCTTTACCGAATGGGATGATTTTTGACTATGTTGTACCCACAGACTAGGGCTATCTGGGGATACAAGTATTTGGGGTACATCCAAAACTAGGGTAAAATTGGTGACTTGTGTAATTCTTGTAAATCCCTCCCTTGCATAGGAGAATCCTTTATAAGGAAGTTAGGTGAATAAAAGTTCAGTTCTTCTTGACCCTTCAAAACGTAGCCTCATCTCGTTCTTGGAAGGGGATTTTACTGCCTTATTACTTTGCCTTTTTACAGCTGAACCTGACTCTCCCCCTGGATCTTTGTATGTGATTATACCAACTCTATTCCTACACAGCGACTTGCCGGGAAAAAGGGCGTCTCCAATGGCTGATACCATCTCACTACCAGGGTAGCCTTTACAGCCTCCATTTAATATTTTTGGCTAACCTTTTCAAATGATTTAATATTTCATATTCTGTATGTGAAGTTATCTTGTCACCAGTCGCGCTTATTGGCTTAAACCCAGACCTTCCACCCGGCTAAAATAAATGGTGCATTTGGAAGTCTGGTTTAGATTGTGCTTGCATAGATTTTCAGATTATGATTCGCCTCCAAATATTTCTGTTTTCCCTGTAGGACTGCATGGTTACATCTTGTCTATATTTTTCATTTTAGTGGATTTTTGGGATATCCATTAAGGGTGCAATAGCCGCTGGTATTATAATTGAATTATCATCATCACTGTGAAGCGCCTTGTATACTGTTAATATATTTTATACAGATGTTTAAATCTGCTATTTTTGTGGGTGGAAGCCATGTACAATATCAGTTGTCTTTGTATGACTGCATTGGAAGTGTTTCATAGCAACTTAGTATCATCAGAGTGTTTGGTACGATCATAGATTTAATTTGCCCCACTGGGGAGCAGTGCCAGCACCTTGGCAAGACTGACACACATTGCCAAGGTTCCGTATTGCTGTGACGTTTTCAGACAACGCTTGTCTATTGTCCTGATTTGTGTCTGTAACTGTAGCAAGGTGATGGGAGCATGGTCTGATATAGAAGTAAACTCTGTCGTTGTCTGGTCAATGTCAGACAGGACTGAAGATGGTACTAACAATATATATTTTCTATATAATGTGCTTGAGAATGAAGGTGAAATCTTTTTTCTGAGTGATGTAAGATTCACCAATGATCGTGTATATTACATAAGGTGACAGAGTGCATCAGTTGTAGATCATTGTCTGATTGTAAAGTTGGGTGTGAACTGGTGTTCTCTAGGTGTGGATCGAAAAGTGCATTAAAGTCACACCATATTATTATTGGGTCTGTCTATTTTAGAAAAAGTGTCACTAGGTTATTAAATGTGTCTGACATATTAGGAGCATTTACAAGTTAATAGTGTACATCGCAAACCGTGAAACATCAAATAATGCATCGATCCTTCCATCAAATCACTGCTTTCATCAGTAAAATGGAAACTGTCTGCAGGAGAATGGCCAATTCCTCTGGATTTGTAATTATGGTTTGCAGCGATACAGAACGGAACCATGTCCTTTTGTGCTTGAGGTGGATTGTTTGACCAGTGAGTCTGTTGTAGAATATTAATGTGTGGTTGCTGTGTTGACTGGTAATGTAGTAAGGTCTTTTTCTGTTTAATCGGAGTGTTGACTCCTCTGATATTCCAAAATAAGAATAATTGCTTAGTGAGATTATTTGTGATGATATCATAAAATTTATCAATTCCCAGTGTGGGAAAATGCTTGTGTCACAGCCCCCGGCTCGCCACAAGGTGCGGTCGCATCCGACTGGTACGACCGTGCCGACTAACTAAGCTTACTTGCTCAGCAGCGAGTCGGGAGCCGCTCCATCGGGTTCTCCTGGCTGCCTTCCGGGATTAAAGATGGCGCCGACCATGCGGTCGCAGCCATATATAGCTCCGCCCCCGGGGTCACACGACAGTGCGTGTGACGTCACGACGTCGACACACACGCACATTCTCAAGTCAGAGGTCACCTTCTGACCAATCGCAGTCAAAGGAGGAATATTTAAATCCCTGAAGTTCCCTAGTTCATTGCCCTGTCATGGTTTCAGTTCCTGGTTCCCGAGAGTGCGTTTTCTTGTCCTGTTCTTGATATTCCCGGTATTTTGATCTTGGCTATTTCTGACTATTCTGATTTCTGGTTTCACTGACTTGGCTTGAAAAAGGGACATTCCAGGCACCCAGACCACTTCTGCCCATTGGAGTGGTCTGGGTGCCAACTCCCACTATCCTTAACCCTGCAAGTGTAATTATTGCAGTTTTTTATAAACTGCAATAATTACATTGCAGGGTTAACTCCACCTCTAGTGGCTGCCACTAGAGGGCACTTCCTGGTTTCTATGTGAGCACCTCCAGCGTCGCTCATTTCCCCATAGGAAAGCATTTTCAATGCTTTCCTATGGGGAGCGCTAATGCGAAGGCGCGGCATTGCCGCGCATGCACATTAGGTCTCCTCGGCCAGTGAGCGGGATCAGTCTCGCCCACCGGCCGACACAATCACTGGGAGGAGCGGCAGCGGAGGAAGAAGCAGCGACGTGGGACATCGTCGCTGCCTCAGGTAAGTTACTGAAGGGGTTTTCACCCCTTCAGCAACCGGGTATTGGGGGGTGGGAGGGAGAGAGGACCTGCAGTGCCAGGAAAATGGATTGTTTTCCCTTTAACCCCTTAAGGACCAAACTTCTGGAATAAAATGGAATCATGACGTGTCAGACATGTCATGTGTCCTTAAGGGGTTAAGGGGTTAAATGATTGTGTATTTCTGTCTTCCTTGACCTCGGCTTTCTCTTGCCCATTCTCTGTCTTTATCGTATTAGTCCAGCCATTCTAAGGACTGGTTTATGTTCTATCCTTTCCTGTTCTGTCTATGTAGATGTTACATAGTTCTGCGTGTTGGACCACACTAGTTGCTGTGACAGCCTGTGGCATGTCTTTTGGTATTGGGGACTGTCCCTCTCAACTCGAGAAAGCACCCAGCGTAACTATTGTTTATAGTTATGGCCTTGAGCCTCACCACAAATTGTGAGCAAGAGATCTTTCTAAAACTAAAAAAACTGGTGGTCTCGAGGCCATAACTAGAAACCGTAGGATCTGCACAATTTGCAGTTCCAATGCTGAACAAATAGTTTGAAGACTATTGATTGTTGCAGAGCTTTATCCCAATCAGGCAGAACATGATGTAAACAGGTTTCCGTGTCCATTACTGATGATGTAGATCTGGACTGGTCTGCCACGTGAAGTAGCGGGGTATGTGAGCGCAAGACAGATGCCTCATTTGTGGCGCAATTAGCCAATTTGAGCAGAAGCTCTTCAGTGACTTGTGCAAAACAGTCCCTTGAAAATTAAGATTTTGTTACTCTAGTTTGGTCATTTGTGGTATTTTTTTCTAAGCAGTGAGACATTTTGTTGTCATTAAAATGTAGAAATTTTGCAACGACTGGTCTTGGTCTAGAATTGTTCTTTGAGTGGTCTGGGCAGAGTCTCTCTCTGTTGGTTCAATAAGTAATTCAGAGGAATCATTTCGGTTTTGTGTTTTGGACAGCCAAGTTTCGAGTAGTGTTGGTAGTTTAGCTGGATGTATAGATTGGGGATTCATTTTCCTACTGCGATTCCCAAGGTCCTCGATCTTGTTTTGCGATCTATGTAATAGTGGATTGTTCGCTGTACCACCATGGATTCTAATTGACGGACTTCGTCTTCTGCGGTGGTTTATCTGGATTCTAAAACGATGAATTGAGATGGATGAGATCATAGTAGACGAAGGGTTTTATCTGTGGATTGTGTTTTCTTTGTAACTTAAGTTTTAGTACATCAGAAACGTCCCTTGCTGTTCCAGATTCTGGGAGATTGGGTTTGGAGTGCGAGGCATGTGTGAGGCTCCGTCCGTGATGTCTGAACCAGTAGGGATGGTAGATGGCTGCCATAAACCCTTCATGTTTTGTAACATTAAAAAAAGGGAAGAAACTGTATTCCTCTTAGTTAAGGAGTTTCTCCATTTATTTCACATCCAGAACATTTTTATATTTAATCCAAATGGATACAAAGGAAAAGCTTTCCACAACAATAAGATATTCGCTTTTATCTTTTATATATAAAAAAAAAAGGATAACCAATAAAATCTGAAATAAAGTGTATAGAGAGAGAGTAGGGTAACCGTTAACCAGTCCGAGTCCCACACCAGTAGATCAGTCAGTTGAATGTGGTACCAGAGAGAGAATCCGTAAGACTAATCCAATATCAACAGCCGAGCAGGTACTAGGAAGTCCAGAGTGCTCTATGAGGAAAGTCCGTGTTAACAAAGCCAGGTATTTCCAGGGAATCCGTCCGATCTGGGGCCGAGCAGGAACTAGGAAGTTCAGAGTGCTCTATGAGGAAAGTCCGTGTTAACAAAGCCAGGTATTTCCAGGGAATCCGTCCGATCTGGGGCCGAGCAGGTACTAGGAAGTTCAGAGTGCTCTATGAGGAAAGTCCGTGTTAACAAAGCCAGGTATTTCCAGGGAATCCGTCCGATCTGGGGCCGAGCAGGTACTAGGAAGTTCAGAGTGCTCTATGAGGAAAGTCTGTGTTAACAAAGCCAGGTATTTCCAGGGAACCCGTCCGATCTGGGGCCGAGCAGGTACTAGGAAGTTCAGAGTGCTCTATGAGGAAAGTCCGTGTTAACAAAGCCAGGTATTTCCAGGGAACCCGTCCGATCTGGGGCCGAGCAGGAACTAGGAAGTTCAGAGTGCTCTATAAGGAAAGTCCGTGTTAACAAAGCCAGGTATTTACAGGGAATCCGTCCGATCTGGGGCCGAGCAGGTACTAGGAAGTTCAGAGTGCTCTATGAGGAAAGTCCGTGTTAACAAAGCCAGGTATTTCCAGGGAATCCGTCCGATCTGGGGCCGAGCAGGTACTAGGAAGTTCAGAGTGCTCTATGAGGAAAGTCCGTGTTAACAAAGCCAGGTATTTCCAGGGAATCCGTCCGATCTGGGGCCGAGCAGGTACTAGGAAGTTCAGAGTGCTCTATGAGGAAAGTCCGTGTTAACAAAGCCAGGTATTTCCAGGGAACCCGTCCGATCTGGGGCCGAGCAGGAACTAGGAAGTTCAGAGTGCTCTATAAGGAAAGTCCGTGTTAACAAAGCCAGGTATTTACAGGGAATCCGTCCGATCTGGGGCCGAGCAGGTACTAGGAAGTTCAGAGTGCTCTATGAGGAAAGTCCGTGTTAACAAAGCCAGGTATTTCCAGGGAATCCGTCCGATCTGGGGCCGAGCAGGTACTAGGAAGTTCAGAGTGCTCTATGAGGAAAGTCCGTGTTAACAAAGCCAGGTATTTCCAGGGAATCCGTCCGATCTGGGGCCGAGCAGGTACTAGGAAGTTCAGAGTGCTCTATGAGGAAAGTCCGTGTTAACAAAGCCAGGTATTTCCAGGGAATCCGTCCGATCTGGGGCCGAGCAGGTACTAGGAAGTTCAGAGTGCTCTATGAGGAAAGTCCGTGTTAACAAAGCCAGGTATTTCCAGGGAATCCGTCCGATCTGGGGCCGAGCAGGTACTAGGAAGTCCAGAGTGCTCTATGAGGAAAGTCCGTGTTAACAAAGCCAGGTATTTCCAGGGAATCCGTCCGATCTGGGGCCGAGCAGGTACTAGGAAGTCCAGAGTGCTCTATGAGGAAAGTCCGTGTTAACAAAGCCAGGTATTTCCAGGGAATCCGTCCGATCTGGGGCCGAGCAGGTACTAGGAAGTTCAGAGTGCTCTATGAGGAAAGTCCGTGTTAACAAAGCCAGGTATTTACAGGGAACCCGTCCGATCTGGGGCCGAGCAGGTACTAGGAAGTCCAGAGTGCTCTATGAGGAAAGTCCGTGTTAACAAAGCCAGGTATTTCCAGGGAATCCGTCCGATCTGGGGCCGAGCAGGTACTAGGAAGTTCAGAGTGCTCTATGAGGAAAGTCCGTGTTAACAAAGCCAGGTATTTCCAGGGAATCCGTCCGATCTGGGGCCGAGCAGGTACTAGGAAGTCCAGAGTGCTCTATGAGGAAAGTCTGTGTTAACAAAGCCAGGTATTTCCAGGGAACCCGTCCGATCTGGGGCCGAGCAGGTACTAGGAAGTTCAGAGTGCTCTATGAGGAAAGTCTGTGTTAACAAAGCCAGGTATTTCCAGGGAACCCGTCCGATCTGGGGCCGAGCAGGTACTAGGAAGTTCAGAGTGCTCTATGAGGAAAGTCCGTGTTAACAAAGCCAGGTATTTCCAGGGAATCCGTCCGATCTGGGGCCGAGCAGGTACTAGGAAGTTCAGAGTGCTCTATGAGGAAAGTCCGTGTTAACAAAGCCAGGTATTTCCAGGGAATCCGTCCGATCTGGGGCCGAGCAGGTACTAGGAAGTTCAGAGTGCTCTATGAGGAAAGTCCGTGTTAACAAAGCCAGGTATTTCCAGGGAATCCGTCCGATCTGGGGCCGAGCAGGTACTAGGAAGTTCAGAGTGCTCTATGAGGAAAGTCCGTGTTAACAAAGCCAGGTATTTCCAGGGAATCCGTCCGATCTGGGGCCGAGCAGGTACTAGGAAGTCCAGAGTGCTCTATGAGGAAAGTCCGTGTTAACAAAGCCAGGTATTTCCAGGGAATCCGTCCGATCTGGGGCCGAGCAGGTACTAGGAAGTCCAGAGTGCTCTATGAGGAAAGTCCGTGTTAACAAAGCCAGGTATTTCCAGGGAATCCGTCCGATCTGGGGCCGAGCAGGTACTAGGAAGTTCAGAGTGCTCTATGAGGAAAGTCCGTGTTAACAAAGCCAGGTATTTCCAGGGAATCCGTCCGATCTGGGGCCGAGCAGGTACTAGGAAGTTCAGAGTGCTCTATGAGGAAAGTCCGTGTTAACAAAGCCAGGTATTTCCAGGGAATCCGTCCGATCTGGGGCCGAGCAGGTACTAGGAAGTTCAGAGTGCTCTATGAGGAAAGTCCGTGTTAACAAAGCCAGGTATTTCCAGGGAACCCGTCCGATCTGGGGCCGAGCAGGTACTAGGAAGTTCAGAGTGCTCTATGAGGAAAGTCCGTGTTAACAAAGCCAGGTATTTCCAGGGAATCCGTCCGATCTGGGGCCGAGCAGGTACTAGGAAGTTCAGAGTGCTCTATGAGGAAAGTCCGTGTTAACAAAGCCAGGTATTTCCAGGGAATCCGTCCGATCTGGGGCCGAGCAGGTACTAGGAAGTTCAGAGTGCTCTATGAGGAAAGTCCGTGTTAACAAAGCCAGGTATTTCCAGGGAATCCGTCCGATCTGGGGCCGAGCAGGTACTAGGAAGTTCAGAGTGCTCTATGAGGAAAGTCTGTGTTAACAAAGCCAGGTATTTCCAGGGAACCCGTCCGATCTGGGGCCGAGCAGGTACTAGGAAGTCCAGAGTGCTCTATGAGGAAAGTCTGTGTTAACAAAGCCAGGTATTTCCAGGGAACCCGTCCGATCTGGGGCCGAGCAGGTACTAGGAAGTTCAGAGTGCTCTATAAGGAAAGTCTGTGTTAACAAAGCCAGGTATTTCCAGGGAACCCGTCCGATCTGGGGCCGAGCAGGTACTAGGAAGTTCAGAGTGCTCTATAAGGAAAGTCTGTGTTAACAAAGCCAGGTATTTCCAGGGAACCCGTCCGATCTGGGGCCGAGCAGGTACTAGGAAGTTCAGAGTGCTCTATGAGGAAAGTCCGTGTTAACAAAGCCAGGTATTTCCAGGGAATCCGTCCGATCTGGGGCCGAGCAGGTACTAGGAAGTTCAGAGTGCTCTATGAGGAAAGTCTGTGTTAACAAAGCCAGGTATTTCCAGGGAACCCGTCCGATCTGGGGCCGAGCAGGTACTAGGAAGTCCAGAGTGCTCTATGAGGAAAGTCTGTGTTAACAAAGCCAGGTATTTCCAGGGAACCCGTCCGATCTGGGGCCGAGCAGGTACTAGGAAGTTCAGAGTGCTCTATAAGGAAAGTCTGTGTTAACAAAGCCAGGTATTTCCAGGGAACCCGTCCGATCTGGGGCCGAGCAGGTACTAGGAAGTTCAGAGTGCTCTATAAGGAAAGTCTGTGTTAACAAAGCCAGGTATTTCCAGGGAATCCATCCGATCTGGGGCCGAGCAGGTACTAGGAAGTTCAGAGTGCTCTATGAGGAAAGTCTGTGTTAACAAAGCCAGGTATTTCCAGGGAATCCGTCCGATCTGGGGCCGAGCAGGTACTAGGAAGTTCAGAGTGCTCTATGAGGAAAGTCCGTGTTAACAAAGCCAGGTATTTCCAGGGAATCCATCCGATCTGGGGCCGAGCAGGTACTAGGAAGTTCAGAGTGCTCTATGAGGAAAGTCTGTGTTAACAAAGCCAGGTATTTCCAGGGAACCCGTCCGATCTGGGGCCTAGCAGGTACTAGGAAGTTCAGAGTGCTCTATGAGGAAAGTCCGTGTTAACAAAGCCAGGTATTTCCAGGGAACCCGTCCGATCTGGGGCCGAGCAGGAACTAGGAAGTTCAGAGTGCTCTATAAGGAAAGTCCGTGTTAACAAAGCCAGGTATTTACAGGGAATCCGTCCGATCTGGGGCCGAGCAGGTACTAGGAAGTTCAGAGTGCTCTATGAGGAAAGTCTGTGTTAACAAAGCCAGGTATTTCCAGGGAATCCGTCCGATCTGGGGCCGAGCAGGTACTAGGAAGTTCAGAGTGCTCTATAAGGAAAGTCCGTGTTAACAAAGCCAGGTATTTCCAGGGAATCCGTCCAATCTGGGGCCGAGCAGGTACTAGGAAGTTCAGAGTGCTCTATAAGGAAAGTCCGTGTTAACAAAGCCAGGTATTTCCAGGGAATCCGTCCGATCTGGGGCCGAGCAGGTACTAGGAAGTTCAGAGTGCTCTATGAGGAAAGTCTGTGTTAACAAAGCCAGGTATTTACAGGGAATCCGTCCGATCTGGGGCCGAGCAGGAACTAGGAAGTTCAGAGTGCTCTATGAGGAAAGTCTGTGTTAACAAAGCCAGGTATTTCCAGGGAATCCATCCGATCTGGGGCCGAGCAGGAACTAGGAAGTTCAGAGTGCTCTATAAGGAAAGTCTGTGTTAACAAAGCCAGGTATTTCCAGGGAATCCATCCGATCTGGGGCCGAGCAGGTACTAGGAAGTTCAGAGTGCTCTATGAGGAAAGTCCGTGTTAAAAAAGCCAGGTATTTCCAGGGAATCCATCCGATCTGGGGCCGAGCAGGTACTAGGAAGTTCAGAGTGCTCTATGAGGAAAGTCCGTGTTAACAAAGCCAGGTATTTCCAGGGAACCTGTCCGATCTGGGGCCGAGCAGGTACTAGGAAGTTCAGAGTGCTCTATGAGGAAAGTCTGTGTTAACAAAGCCAGGTATTTCCAGGGAATCCGTCCGATCTGGGGCCGAGCAGGAACTAGGAAGTTCAGAGTGCTCTATGAGGAAAGTCTGTGTTAACAAAGCCAGGTATTTCCAGGGAATCCATCCGATCTGGGGCCGAGCAGGAACTAGGAAGTTCAGAGTGCTCTATAAGGAAAGTCTGTGTTAACAAAGCCAGGTATTTCCAGGGAATCCATCCGATCTGGGGCCGAGCAGGTACTAGGAAGTTCAGAGTGCTCTATGAGGAAAGTCCGTGTTAACAAAGCCAGGTATTTCCAGGGAATCCATCCGATCTGGGGCCGAGCAGGTACTAGGAAGTTCAGAGTGCTCTATGAGGAAAGTCCGTGTTAACAAAGCCAGGTATTTCCAGGGAACCTGTCCGATCTGGGGCCGAGCAGGTACTAGGAAGTTCAGAGTGCTCTATGAGGAAAGTCTGTGTTAACAAAGCCAGGTATTTCCAGGGAATCCATCCGATCTGGGGCCGAGCAGGTACTAGGAAGTTCAGAGTGCTCTATGAGGAAAGTCCGTGTTAACAAAGCCAGGTATTTCCAGGGAACCCGTCCGATCTGGGGCCGAGCAGGAACTAGGAAGTTCAGAGTGCTCTATAAGGAAAGTCCGTGTTAACAAAGCCAGGTATTTCCAGGGAATCCGTCCGATCTGGGTCCGAGCAGGTACTAGGAAGTTCAGAGTGCTCTATGAGGAAAGTCCGTGTTAACAAAGCCAGGTATTTCCAGGGAACCCGTCCGATCTGGGGCCGAGCAGGAACTAGGAAGTTCAGAGTGCTCTATGAGGAAAGTCCGTGTTAACAAAGCCAGGTATTTCCAGGGAACCCGTCCGATCTGGGGCCGAGCAGGTACTAGGAAGTTCAGAGTGCTCTATGAGGAAAGTCCGTGTTAACAAAGCCAGGTATTTCCAGGGAACCCGTCCGATCTGGGGCCGAGCAGGTACTAGGAAGTTCAGAGTGCTCTATGAGGAAAGTCTGTGTTAACAAAGCCAGGTATTTCCAGGGAACCCGTCCGATCTGGGGCCGAGCAGGTACTAGGAAGTTCAGAGTGCTCTATGAGGAAAGTCTGTGTTAACAAAGCCAGGTATTTACAGGGAACCCGTCCGATCTGGGGCCGAGCAGGTACTAGGAAGTTCAGAGTGCTCTATGAGGAAAGTCCGTGTTAACAAAGCCAGGTATTTCCAGGGAATCCATCCGATCTGGGGCCGAGCAGGTACTAGGAAGTTCAGAGTGCTCTATGAGGAAAGTCTGTGTTAACAAAGCCAGGTATTTCCAGGGAACCCGTCCGATCTGGGGCCGAGCAGGTACTAGGAAGTTCAGAGTGCTCTATAAGGAAAGTCCGTGTTAACAAAGCCAGGTATTTCCAGGGAATCCGTCCGATCTGGGGCCGAGCAGGTACTAGGAAGTTCAGAGTGCTCTATGAGGAAAGTCTGTGTTAACAAAGCCAGGTATTTACAGGGAATCCGTCCGATCTGGGGCCGAGCAGGAACTAGGAAGTTCAGAGTGCTCTATGAGGAAAGTCTGTGTTAACAAAGCCAGGTATTTCCAGGGAATCCATCCGATCTGGGGCCGAGCAGGAACTAGGAAGTTCAGAGTGCTCTATAAGGAAAGTCTGTGTTAACAAAGCCAGGTATTTCCAGGGAATCCATCCGATCTGGGGCCGAGCAGGTACTAGGAAGTTCAGAGTGCTCTATGAGGAAAGTCCGTGTTAACAAAGCCAGGTATTTCCAGGGAATCCATCCGATCTGGGGCCGAGCAGGTACTAGGAAGTTCAGAGTGCTCTATGAGGAAAGTCCGTGTTAACAAAGCCAGGTATTTCCAGGGAACCTGTCCGATCTGGGGCCGAGCAGGTACTAGGAAGTTCAGAGTGCTCTATGAGGAAAGTCTGTGTTAACAAAGCCAGGTATTTCCAGGGAATCCGTCCGATCTGGGGCCGAGCAGGTACTAGGAAGTTCAGAGTGCTCTATGAGGAAAGTCTGTGTTAACAAAGCCAGGTATTTCCAGGGAATCCGTCCGATCTGGGGCCGAGCAGGTACTAGGAAGTTCAGAGTGCTCTATGAGGAAAGTCTGTGTTAACAAAGCCAGGTATTTCCAGGGAACCCGTCCGATCTGGGGCCGAGCAGGTACTAGGAAGTTCAGAGTGCTCTATGAGGAAAGTCTGTGTTAACAAAGCCAGGTATTTCCAGGGAATCCGTCCGATCTGGGGCCGAGCAGGTACTAGGAAGTTCAGAGTGCTCTATAAGGAAAGTCCGTGTTAACAAAGCCAGGTATTTCCAGGGAATCCGTCCAATCTGGGGCCGAGCAGGTACTAGGAAGTTCAGAGTGCTCTATAAGGAAAGTCCGTGTTAACAAAGCCAGGTATTTCCAGGGAATCCGTCCGATCTGGGGCCGAGCAGGTACTAGGAAGTTCAGAGTGCTCTATGAGGAAAGTCTGTGTTAACAAAGCCAGGTATTTACAGGGAATCCGTCCGATCTGGGGCCGAGCAGGAACTAGGAAGTTCAGAGTGCTCTATGAGGAAAGTCTGTGTTAACAAAGCCAGGTATTTCCAGGGAATCCATCCGATCTGGGGCCGAGCAGGAACTAGGAAGTTCAGAGTGCTCTATAAGGAAAGTCTGTGTTAACAAAGCCAGGTATTTCCAGGGAATCCATCCGATCTGGGGCCGAGCAGGTACTAGGAAGTTCAGAGTGCTCTATGAGGAAAGTCCGTGTTAACAAAGCCAGGTATTTCCAGGGAATCCATCCGATCTGGGGCCGAGCAGGTACTAGGAAGTTCAGAGTGCTCTATGAGGAAAGTCCGTGTTAACAAAGCCAGGTATTTCCAGGGAACCTGTCCGATCTGGGGCCGAGCAGGTACTAGGAAGTTCAGAGTGCTCTATGAGGAAAGTCTGTGTTAACAAAGCCAGGTATTTCCAGGGAATCCGTCCGATCTGGAGCCGAGCAGGTACTAGGAAGTCCAGAGTGCTCTATGAGGAAAGTCCGTGTTAACAAAGCCAGGTATTTCCAGGGAATCCGTCCGATCTGGGGCCGAGCAGGTACTAGGAAGTTCAGAGTGCTCTATGAGGAAAGTCTGTGTTAACAAAGCCAGGTATTTCCAGGGAATCCATCCGATCTGGGGCCGAGCAGGTACTAGGAAGTTCAGAGTGCTCTATGAGGAAAGTCCGTGTTAACAAAGCCAGGTATTTCCAGGGAACCCGTCCGATCTGGGGCCGAGCAGGAACTAGGAAGTTCAGAGTGCTCTATAAGGAAAGTCCGTGTTAACAAAGCCAGGTATTTCCAGGGAATCCGTCCGATCTGGGTCCGAGCAGGTACTAGGAAGTTCAGAGTGCTCTATGAGGAAAGTCCATGTTAACAAAGCCAGGTATTTCCAGGGAACCCGTCCGATCTGGGGCCGAGCAGGAACTAGGAAGTTCAGAGTGCTCTATGAGGAAAGTCCGTGTTAACAAAGCCAGGTATTTCCAGGGAACCCGTCCGATCTGGGGCCGAGCAGGTACTAGGAAGTTCAGAGTGCTCTATGAGGAAAGTCCGTGTTAACAAAGCCAGGTATTTCCAGGGAACCCGTCCGATCTGGGGCCGAGCAGGTACTAGGAAGTTCAGAGTGCTCTATGAGGAAAGTCTGTGTTAACAAAGCCAGGTATTTCCAGGGAACCCGTCCGATCTGGGGCCGAGCAGGTACTAGGAAGTTCAGAGTGCTCTATGAGGAAAGTCTGTGTTAACAAAGCCAGGTATTTACAGGGAACCCGTCCGATCTGGGGCCGAGCAGGTACTAGGAAGTTCAGAGTGCTCTATGAGGAAAGTCCGTGTTAACAAAGCCAGGTATTTCCAGGGAATCCATCCGATCTGGGGCCGAGCAGGTACTAGGAAGTTCAGAGTGCTCTATGAGGAAAGTCTGTGTTAACAAAGCCAGGTATTTCCAGGGAACCCGTCCGATCTGGGGCCGAGCAGGTACTAGGAAGTTCAGAGTGCTCTATGAGGAAAGTCTGTGTTAACAAAGCCAGGTATTTCCAGGGAACCCGTCCGATCTGGGGCCTAGCAGGTACTAGGAAGTTCAGAGTGCTCTATGAGGAAAGTCCGTGTTAACAAAGCCAGGTATTTACAGGGAACCCGTCCGATCTGGGGCCGAGCAGGTACTAGGAAGTTCAGAGTGCTCTATGAGGAAAGTCTGTGTTAACAAAGCCAGGTATTTCCAGGGAACCCGTCCGATCTGGGGCCGAGCAGGTACTAGGAAGTTCAGAGTGCTCTATGAGGAAAGTCTGTGTTAACAAAGCCAGGTATTTCCAGGGAACCTGTCCGATCTGGGGCCGAGCAGGTACTAGGAAGTTCAGAGTGCTCTATAAGGAAAGTCCGTGTTAACAAAGCCAGGTATTTCCAGGGAATCCGTCCGATCTGGGGCCGAGCAGGTACTAGGAAGTTCAGAGTGCTCTATGAGGAAAGTCTGTGTTAACAAAGCCAGGTATTTACAGGGAATCCGTCCGATCTGGGGCCGAGCAGGTACTAGGAAGTTCAGAGTGCTCTATGAGGAAAGTCTGTGTTAACAAAGCCAGGTATTTCCAGGGAACCCGTCCGATCTGGGGCCGAGCAGGAACTAGGAAGTTCAGAGTGCTCTATGAGGAAAGTCTGTGTTAACAAAGCCAGGTATTTCCAGGGAACCCGTCCGATCTGGGGCCGAGCAGGTACTAGGAAGTTCAGAGTGCTCTATGAGGAAAGTCCGTGTTAACAAAGCCAGGTATTTCCAGGGAACCCGTCCGATCTGGGGCCGAGCAGGTACTAGGAAGTTCAGAGTGCTCTATGAGGAAAGTCTGTGTTAACAAAGCCAGGTATTTACAGGGAATCCGTCCGATCTGGGGCCGAGCAGGTACTAGGAAGTTCAGAGTGCTCTATGAGGAAAGTCTGTGTTAACAAAGCCAGGTATTTCCAGGGAATCCGTCCGATCTGGGGCCGAGCAGGTACTAGGAAGTTCAGAGTGCTCTATGAGGAAAGTCCGTGTTAACAAAGCCAGGTATTTCCAGGGAATCCGTCCGATCTGGGGCCTAGCAGGTACTAGGAAGTTCAGAGTGCTCTATGAGGAAAGTCTGTGTTAACAAAGCCAGGTATTTCCAGGGAATCCGTCCGATCTGGGGCCGAGCAGGTACTAGGAAGTTCAGAGTGCTCTATGAGGAAAGTCTGTGTTAACAAACCCAGGTATTTCCAGGGAATCCGTCCGATCTGGGGCCGAGCAGGTACTAGGAAGTTCAGAGTGCTCTATAAGGAAAGTCCGTGTTAACAAAGCCAGGTATTTCCAGGGAACCCGTCCGATCTGGGGCCGAGCAGGAACTAGGAAGTTCAGAGTGCTCTATAAGGAAAGTCCGTGTTAACAAAGCCAGGTATTTACAGGGAACCCGTCCGATCTGGGGCCGAGCAGGTACTAGGAAGTTCAGAGTGCTCTATAAGGAAAGTCTGTGTTAACAAAGCCAGGTATTTCCAGGGAATCCGTCCGATCTGGGGCCGAGCAGGTACTAGGAAGTTCAGAGTGCTCTATGAGGAAAGTCTGTGTTAACAAAGCCAGGTATTTCCAGGGAACCCGTCCGATCTGGGGCCGAGCAGGTACTAGGAAGTTCAGAGTGCTCTATGAGGAAAGTCTGTGTTAACAAAGCCAGGTATTTCCAGGGAACCCGTCCGATCTGGGGCCGAGCAGGTACTAGGAAGTTCAGAGTGCTCTATGAGGAAAGTCTGTGTTAACAAAGCCAGGTATTTCCAGGGAATCCGTCCGATCTGGGGCCGAGCAGGTACTAGGAAGTTCAGAGTGCTCTATGAGGAAAGTCTGTGTTAACAAAGCCAGGTATTTCCAGGGAACCCGTCCGATCTGGGGCCGAGCAGGTACTAGGAAGTTCAGAGTGCTCTATGAGGAAAGTCTGTGTTAACAAAGCCAGGTATTTCCAGGGAACCCGTCCGATCTGGGGCCGAGCAGGTACTAGGAAGTTCAGAGTGCTCTATAAGGAAAGTCCGTGTTAACAAAGCCAGGTATTTCCAGGGAATCCGTCCGATCTGGGGCCGAGCAGGTACTAGGAAGTTCAGAGTGCTCTATGAGGAAAGTCTGTGTTAACAAAGCCAGGTATTTACAGGGAATCCGTCCGATCTGGGGCCGAGCAGGTACTAGGAAGTTCAGAGTGCTCTATGAGGAAAGTCTGTGTTAACAAAGCCAGGTATTTACAGGGAACCCGTCCGATCTGGGGCCGAGCAGGAACTAGGAAGTTCAGAGTGCTCTATGAGGAAAGTCTGTGTTAACAAAGCCAGGTATTTCCAGGGAACCCGTCCGATCTGGGGCCGAGCAGGTACTAGGAAGTTCAGAGTGCTCTATGAGGAAAGTCCGTGTTAACAAAGCCAGGTATTTCCAGGGAACCCGTCCGATCTGGGGCCGAGCAGGTACTAGGAAGTTCAGAGTGCTCTATGAGGAAAGTCTGTGTTAACAAAGCCAGGTATTTACAGGGAATCCGTCCGATCTGGGGCCGAGCAGGTACTAGGAAGTTCAGAGTGCTCTATGAGGAAAGTCTGTGTTAACAAAGCCAGGTATTTCCAGGGAATCCGTCCGATCTGGGGCCGAGCAGGTACTAGGAAGTTCAGAGTGCTCTATGAGGAAAGTCCGTGTTAACAAAGCCAGGTATTTCCAGGGAATCCGTCCGATCTGGGGCCTAGCAGGTACTAGGAAGTTCAGAGTGCTCTATGAGGAAAGTCTGTGTTAACAAAGCCAGGTATTTCCAGGGAACCCGTCCGATCTGGGGCCGAGCAGGTACTAGGAAGTTCAGAGTGCTCTATGAGGAAAGTCTGTGTTAACAAACCCAGGTATTTCCAGGGAATCCGTCCGATCTGGGGCCGAGCAGGTACTAGGAAGTTCAGAGTGCTCTATAAGGAAAGTCCGTGTTAACAAAGCCAGGTATTTCCAGGGAACCCGTCCGATCTGGGGCCGAGCAGGAACTAGGAAGTTCAGAGTGCTCTATAAGGAAAGTCCGTGTTAACAAAGCCAGGTATTTCCAGGGAATCCGTCCGATCTGGGGCCGAGCAGGTACTAGGAAGTTCAGAGTGCTCTATGAGGAAAGTCTGTGTTAACAAAGCCAGGTATTTCCAGGGAACCCGTCCGATCTGGGGCCGAGCAGGTACTAGGAAGTTCAGAGTGCTCTATGAGGAAAGTCTGTGTTAACAAAGCCAGGTATTTCCAGGGAACCCGTCCGATGTGGGGCCGAGCAGGTACTAGGAAAGAGTTCTCTACAACCTGTTCCAAATTATTATGCAAATTCTATTTAAGTGTCACAAAGATTAAATATTTTGTTTTTCAGTTTAACTCATGGATGGCATTGTGTCTCAGGGCTCTTTTGATCACTGAAAACAATCTCGGACACCTGTGATAATTACCGTATGTACTCGAGTATAAGACGAGTTTTTCAGCACATTTTTTGTGCTGAAAAACCCCAACTCGACTTATACTTGAGTCACTGTCTGTATTATGGCAATTTACATTGCCATAATACAGACAATGGGGCTGGCAGGAAGCGTTTACTTACCTCTCCTGCAGCTCCTGTCAGCTCCCTTCTCCTCCGCGCCGGTCCGGTCAGCTCCCAGTGTAAGTCTCGCGAGAGCCACGGGGTCATAGTGCGGCCGCGAGACTTACACTGGGACTTACACTGGGAGCTGCACGGACCGGCGCTAAGGAGGAGGGAGCTGACAGGAGCTGCAGGAGAGGTAAACGCTCTCTGCCAGCCCCCCTCCACTGAACTGCCAATGCCACTGGAGCACCAGGGAGTGAGAGCCCCCTCCCTGCCATGTATCAAGCAGGGAGGGGGGCCGAAAAAAAAAATATATATAAATAATAATAATAAAATAATATTTGAAAAATATATAATAAAATAAAAATTTTCTTTTAGAATTTTTTATTTTTGCAGTGCATGAGGAACAAACGCGCAGGAAGTGCCCCAAAAGCAATCCTCATGGTTACAGACATAAGAACAATGGGGCTAACTTTGTACTTGCACAATTTTTTTGCTAAGAAGTGCGATTATATTGCTTGTTTATACGAGTGGAGCATTCAAAAGAACATCACATTTTTTATACAATTGCATTCAACATATTAATAACATTAGTAGTAGAGTCAGGGAATCCGTCCGATCTGGGGCCGAGCAGGTACTAGGAAGTTCAGAGTGCTCTATGAGGAAAGTCTGTGTTAACAAAGCCAGGTATTTCCAGGGAATCCGTCCGATCTGGGGCCGAGCAGGTACTAGGAAGTTCAGAGTGCTCTATGAGGAAAGTCCGTGTTAACAAAGCCAGGTATTTCCAGGGAATCCGTCCGATCTGGGGCCTAGCAGGTACTAGGAAGTTCAGAGTGCTCTATGAGGAAAGTCTGTGTTAACAAAGCCAGGTATTTCCAGGGAATCCGTCCGATCTGGGGCCGAGCAGGTACTAGGAAGTTCAGAGTGCTCTATGAGGAAAGTCTGTGTTAACAAACCCAGGTATTTCCAGGGAATCCGTCCGATCTGGGGCCGAGCAGGTACTAGGAAGTTCAGAGTGCTCTATAAGGAAAGTCCGTGTTAACAAAGCCAGGTATTTCCAGGGAACCCGTCCGATCTGGGGCCGAGCAGGAACTAGGAAGTTCAGAGTGCTCTATAAGGAAAGTCCGTGTTAACAAAGCCAGGTATTTCCAGGGAATCCGTCCGATCTGGGGCCGAGCAGGTACTAGGAAGTTCAGAGTGCTCTATGAGGAAAGTCTGTGTTAACAAAGCCAGGTATTTCCAGGGAACCCGTCCGATCTGGGGCCGAGCAGGTACTAGGAAGTTCAGAGTGCTCTATGAGGAAAGTCTGTGTTAACAAAGCCAGGTATTTCCAGGGAACCCGTCCGATCTGGGGCCGAGCAGGTACTAGGAAAGAGTTCTCTACAACCTGTTCCAAATTATTATGCAAATTCTATTTAAGTGTCACAAAGATTAAATATTTTGTTTTTCAGTTTAACTCATGGATGGCATTGTGTCTCAGGGCTCTTTTGATCACTGAAAACAATCTCGGACACCTGTGATAATTACCGTATGTACTCGAGTATAAGACGAGTTTTTCAGCACATTTTTTGTGCTGAAAAACCCCAACTCGACTTATACTTGAGTCACTGTCTGTATTATGGCAATTTACATTGCCATAATACAGACAATGGGGCTGGCAGGAAGCGTTTACTTACCTCTCCTGCAGCTCCTGTCAGCTCCCTTCTCCTCCGCGCCGGTCCGGTCAGCTCCCAGTGTAAGTCTCGCGAGAGCCACGGGGTCATAGTGCGGCCGCGAGACTTACACTGGGACTTACACTGGGAGCTGCACGGACCGGCGCTAAGGAGGAGGGAGCTGACAGGAGCTGCAGGAGAGGTAAACGCTCTCTGCCAGCCCCCCTCCACTGAACTGCCAATGCCACTGGAGCACCAGGGAGTGAGAGCCCCCTCCCTGCCATGTATCAAGCAGGGAGGGGGGCCGAAAAAAAAAATATATATAAATAATAATAATAAAATAATATTTGAAAAATATATAATAAAATAAAAATTTTCTTTTAGAATTTTTTATTTTTGCAGTGCATGAGGAACAAACGCGCAGGAAGTGCCCCAAAAGCAATCCTCATGGTTACAGACATAAGAACAATGGGGCTAACTTTGTACTTGCACAATTTTTTTGCTAAGAAGTGCGATTATATTGCTTGTTTATACGAGTGGAGCATTCAAAAGAACATCACATTTTTTATACAATTGCATTCAACATATTAATAACATTAGTAGTAGCTTGTTAGTTTGTGACCGGTGAACAGGGTATGTTGCACGTCATCGTTGCCCTGGGTGTTAGGTTTGTATCGATTTATAGGGAAACAAAGAGGTTAGTAGTAAACCATAGGCAGGGACAGGGATGTATTTACCACAAGGCAAACAAGGCATTTGCCTAGGGCAGCACATTCAGGGGGGGCGCCAAAAAATGCAACTCCAAGCTCCCAGACAAATGCCTTGTTTGCCTCGTGTTCTGGGGCTGTCCACCTTAATGTGAGTGAGTGTACCTGTCAGTGTGTGTCTGTGAGTGGGAATGGGTGTGCCTTTGAGTGTGTATCATTGTGTGTATGTCAATGACTGTGTATATCAGTGCATGTATCAATAAGGGCATGTGTCTGGCAGTCAAAAAAATGGCCTTGACACGAATTGGAGGGGCAAATTTAGATTTTGGGGGTGCCTGAATTTAGTCGTGCCTAGGGCAGCACCAATCCAAAATACAACACTGGGCAGGGAGAGGCATATTGGGGACTTTTGTAAAAAACATATTGAAGACTTTATAAGAAGGCATGTCCACATGAGAGATAATCAAATGAGGGTCAGAAAAGAACTTAAAAAAAAGAGGAGAAAAAAGCAATACATATGCTGAACACAGTTCTACCCCACATACTGTGAAATAGGAGGTACAGAGAATAGGCATAAAGAGCATATTTGGACAAGATGATATCATCTCAGCCGTTAGAGACCGCCATACTGTGTCACCCAATACCACATGCGGGCCACAGGCGAGAGTCCAAGTCCAATCTGGGTTTCTCTGCTCCATTTCTCCCTGCGCTGCATCACTGGTGCGCAGTTCACAAAGGCCTAGCCACACTTCTCTCCTGCCCCAGGCCTGCGTTGGAGCCGGCGCCAAGGTGCCATGAACTCGGGCCCCGTTGTAGGCCAAGTCCTTCCCAGCCGGGAGAATGTAGGAGGCACTGTTCGGCATGCGTTTTTGCCTTTGTTGCTTAGGGGTCGATCGCCTGGTGGCCTTAGTCCCTGGAAGGCGTGGAGTGAGGTGTGCTGTCTGCTTCGGCATCGATTCGCTCGTGAGGGGCTTCCCAGATCTCACCTTGCAACTTTGTTTAGTTTCCGCCTGGAGGACCACATCGGGAGACGCTTGGTTTGTCCTCTTCTCCAAGGCAGCCCACCAGCGGTTGAAAACTGCCTCCAGACGGTCTGAGAGATTGCTGCTTGTTTCAGGTGAGTCAGCTTGGCGTGGTGCCTGGCCCCTCGTCTCTGAGACCAGTGAGTCCGCCATCTTGCTCCCCACCTTTAGGCAATCGCTGTGTGGTTGTGGAGAAGAATTCCTGTGGTAGGTAAGCCTGGGTGCTGGTGAGTATCGGCAGCAGTAGAGGTGGGTACCGGGATAACCCCCACCGGTCCAGAGGGGGGGGGATACAGGGCCCCGCCGCAGTTCAGCCTGCACTGCTCTGCTAAGGAGGTCGGCCGTCACTCCCAGCCGAGACCGCGCTAGGCCTCAAGTTTGCTGGATCAGAGCTCCGTGTCAGAGTGTCTCGAAGTTGCCCCCATCAATGCTCGGGGTATCCATGACACGCCTCAGTGTGCTCCAGAGTCGTGTTTTGCTAGTTTTCTTGGAATTTACACCGATTATAGCAAGATTTGTGAGGAGCCCTTGTCCCATGCGTCCGCTCAGTTAGACGGTCAGGCCCCGCCCCCCAATAAAATAAAAATTAATAATAAAAAATATTAATAAAACAAAAAATTATAATTTAACAAAAAAAAAAATTAAATAATAATTAAAAAAATACCCCACCAAGGCTCTGCAACACACACGCTGCACTCATACACACACACTGCACTCATACACACACACTTTCATACACACACTGCACTCATACACACACACACACACTGCATTCATTATATACACACACTGTAAATAAATATTCAATTAATATAATTGTTTTAGGATCTAATTTTATTTAGAAATTTACCAGGTGCTGCTGCATTTCCCACCCTAGTCTTATACTCGAGTCAATAAGTTTTCCCAGTTTTTGGGGGTAAAATTAGGGGCCTCGGCTTATATTCGGGTCGGCTTATACTCGAGTATATACGGGAGATTGCCAGGTGAGCCCAATTTAAGGAAAAACTACTAAAGGAGGGTGTTCCACATTATTAAGCAGAGCACCATTTACATGCAATATGGGGAAGAAAAAGGATCTCTCTGCTGCCGAAAAGAATGAAATAGTTCAATTCATTGGACGAGGTATGAAAACATTAGATATTTCACGAAAACTTAAAATGTAACGTGACCTGTTAAAATGTTTAAAAAGTTAAAATGTTGTTATAAGTTTGACTGAAATTGCTTTTGATTTCAGTAAATATGCTGCAAACACAACAAATGACGATTTTCAGTTCTTCACAACCTATAACGTGTTTTGAAACTTACTAAGGAGATGTTTTGGATAAGCCAAGAGATCAGATGGTATGCGAGCATAGAATCGGGATTGAGGTATCGAAGAGGAGGAGTCCATTACATCGGAACGTAGGGATAACTAATGTAGACAACAGATTGAGCAATGGTTTGACTCAATCGAGCCCTGAATGATGGCGATGGGGCGGTTATATTATTGTTATCGCCATTTATATATCGCCAACAGATTCCGTAGCGCTTTACAATATTATGAGAGGGGGGATTTAACTATAAATAGGACAATTAAAACATACTCTTTTTCCTGGCACTAGAGTGCCCTGAGGGTGCCCCCACCCTCAGGGACCCCCTCCCGCCCGGCTCTGGAAAGGGGAAAAGGGTTAAAACTTACCTTTTTCCAGCGCAGGGCGGGGAGCTCTCCTCTTCCTCTCCGCCCCGTCCCAGCCCGTCGGCTGAATGCGCACGCGCGGCAAGAGCTGCACGCGCATTCAGCCGGTCGCATAGGAAAGCATTTACAATGCTTTCCTATGGACGCTTGCGTGCTCTCACTGTGATTTTCACAGTGAGAATCACGCAAGCGCCTCTAGCGGCTGTCAATGAGACAGCCACTAGAGGATTAGGGGGAAGGCTTAACCCATTAATAAACATAGCAGTTTCTCTGAAACTGCTATGTTTATAAAAAAAATGGGTTAACCCTAGAAGGACCTGGCACCCAGACCACTTCATTAAGCTGAAGTGGTCTGGGTGCCTAGAGTGGTCCTATCAGGTGGGAGTGAAGCAGAGCTGGAGGAGAGAGTGCTGCCCGTTAGGGGAGAGCAAGAGACAGGTATGTAAGGTAGAGGTTACTCTGGGAGGCCATAAGCTTTCCTAAAGAGATGGGTTTTAAGGCACTTCTTAAAAGATGCAAGACTATGGGAGAGTCTGATGGCGGTAGGCAGGCTATTCCATAGGAAGGGAGCCACCCCCGAGAAGTCCTGCAAGCTTGAGTTGGGTGCAAGCAGCGGACTTGAGAAGGTCACGGGCAGAGCGGAGAGACCGAGAAGGGGCATACCTATGGATCTGTGAAGAGATATGAGGGGCTAGAAATGTTAAGTGCTTTATAGGTATGGGTTAGCACTTTGCATTGACTCCTATAGGATACAGGAAGCCAATGTAAGCATTGACAGAGAGAGGAAGATTAGTCTGGCGGCGGCATTCATTACAGACTGTAGCGGGGCAATACGGCTTTTGGGAAGACCAATCAGGAGAGGGTTACAATAATCCATGCGGGAAATTACTAGAGCATGGACAAGCTCCTTGGTAGGGTTTTGCATAAGAAAGGGGCGGATGCGGGCTGTGTTTTTAAGATTGAATCTAAAAGATTTGGCAACATATTGGATGTGAGGCTCAAAGGTGAGACCAGAGTCAAGTATGACGCCAAGACAGTGCGCGTGCAGGGATGGACTGATATGGATAAAGGATAAAGAGGTAATTGATTTTAGGGAGACAGTGTTTGAAACAATAAACAATGTAATTAATTGGTGATGTCTGGCACAATCATGACGATGGCGTAATAATTGGTCACGGGTCCTGTTTAAAAAAAAAAATCATTTTTTGTTTCTCTGGTCATGGTTTGCTTGTTGAACATTTCACACTGGATTTGTTGATTAATTTATCCATGGCAGTGTACAGGAAAGGGAGGACAAACAAGAACATATATGGCAAAAATAAGAGAGTGATGGAGATGTGGAAGGATGTACGCCTATTAGAAACTGTCTCCCAAAGGGTAAGATCGTAATAAACCCTGTTTGGTGTGTCGTCTAATGCTATAATAATAGAGTTGCAGAGCCGGTCATAAAAATTAAAAATGCCAGTCATTCTACGTCAATGATTATGGCCTTTCATTAAAATGGGGTTTTATTTCTGGTTAGGATGAATTGTTCTAACGACAATAAAGGAGTGTCCTGGAAGGTGATCAGTCAGGTGTATTATACCACTGCAATGGAAAGTATAAATCGTGTATATCCGCATACTGCATGCTAGGTTATGGGCAAGAAGAAATCCATGGAGAGAGGGAGGGAGGGAGAGAGAGAGGGAGAGAGAGAGAGAGGAAACGAACAGAGAAGGGAACGCAGAGTAGTAAAAAGAGGAGGGATAGAATAAATAGATAAAGAAAGGCTCTGTGGATGTTTTATAAAGGTGAATCATGAATTTGGAGTTTCAAGTGGAGCTTGAGAAGTTGGGGAGATTCAGAAATGCCATTTGTTTAATAAGATTGAACATTTTGACTGAAAATGTCACATTTAATTATTAAATTATAGTTCACAGAAAAGTAAGACACCGAGAGGCACCAGACCGCAGAGACGAAGCTAAGATGGCCGCCCATCGTAAGCCCAAGAAACGGAGCACGCACGCCCAACATGCCGCGAACCCTCTACTGGAACTCGATCGGCTCTGCGCGAGCCTATGGGCAGTGTTGTGGGACCGCGGAATGGCTCGCAGACTGGCAGTCAAGCTAGTGGCCACGTGGATCCGGCCTAAAACCCGTCGCCTCCACTACAGGCACCCCCCGCAAGCACCCAGAAAGGCCGCCATGACACGAAAAGGCAAGCGACCCCACGGGCGGGACATGACGCCCGGCTACCTGGGCAAACACACGGGCACACATGTACAGATGAGCGAAACCACGAAACCTGGCCTCCACACAAGCCACTCACCTGATCCGGGAAGCGGTGCACAGCACAGCTTATATCCTCCCCTCCACGCCACAGCTGCAAAGCGAGAAGCTGCAAAGCTGCACACTCCACTGAATGCAGAGAGAGCTCATTCCCGGTCCAGAGGTGCCCCTGAGACACACATCGCAGGCAAGTTACAAGTCACGGCAATGGGCATAGGCTAAAGGGACTTTCTCGATGCCTCCTGAGCGAGCACGCCTCAATGGGGACAGTCCGCAACCACCTGTCTATCCTGCCAGCCCCCATCCTGAGGGATAATACGGGACTTACATTTACCTTTTATTTTATAATCGATAGCAAGCCTATTCATTACCAAGCTTGTTTAGTAACAAGCCTGACCGTGTTTTTAGGCAATATGCTTAAATATGTACAACTGCAATGATAGCCAGACATGTTTTGTTAGCGGGATATATGTCTCTCTTTATTAGCTATCAGGCATGGAAGTCTTAGCCTGTTCTAGCACTGGTATATGATAACAATGTTATGCTTAGTGATTTTCCTTTTTATTTTTAAACCACAGAAATATGGTATGACACCAACACCTCAATACATCAGTCAGTTAATCTGTAACCCAGCATGTTTTATTAATCTGTTATTTAAGCATAAAATATTATCTCCAGACCTAGCCTGTATATCATACATACTTAGAAAGCACTGGCATGTTGGCACAGTTGACGCTATATATATATGTATGCATAACCTGAACTACGCAATGTCTAGTTCAAACACTGTCTTAGCCCACCCACAGTGTAACACTACTATCAGCAAGTATAAATCAGACACATAATCATAACTGAGGCGAGAAGGACTAGGAACGGTATAAACATATGGGACATCTAGCTCCTTAAACATTACAATCTTAGAACAATGTTTAATCCTGAAGCACTCGGATTCTACGCATGTAACTGTTACATTTGTAAGATCATCATTTAAAAATCAGCATGTAATCTCAAACAAAAACGCGCTACTGTTAATGCCACTGTTTAGCCTGTTTAATATGCACACGTATGCTGTTGTGGCGTTTGTCGTTATTATTGTAATCACCTGCGCAACAAAAATAAAGAATAAAAAAAAAAAAAAGAAAATTAAGACACTTAATTGCTTAAATTATTTTTGATGAGAATGACCTCATAGAAGGTGTAACTATACAGGCAGATACTAAGGAGTCAAAATAGGTTATTAGTAGGTGTGTGTCTCAGGTGGTGCCCGATCCCAGGATGTTGAGAAATACTGAGAGAGGAACACGTCTGACTACTGCCACATATTGCTAAAAATAGTATTCTAGGCTGGAAACCGTACTGAAAAAAATAGAACCACACTGGTAAATAACAAGTAATCAAAACAGCAGAACAATGTAAAATAACAGGAGTGGTTTACAGCGGAGACATGACGCTATGTAGAGAGCAGCAGCAGTAGTGTAGTCAGCTCGTGGCCAAAGATAAGCCTAATGGGTTGTTGGTCTCTGAGATGGTGGGATGTCCATGTCTTGAGCAGCAGCCCATGTTCACATGGATGGGGCCTTGATGGAAGGCATGGGCCCAGCTGGTCGCAGCAGTTTCCCTTGGTGCAACCCTTGCAGTACTGGTAATAGTCTTTTTGGAGAGAAAGATCTGTAGATGGTGATGGTGTTTGCGGAGTTTGTGTGCAATGTGTCAAGATGACAGCAGAACGAGCAGGTCAATAACATATGGTATTTAAATGAAGACTAAGATTTTATTCCCATACAATGGTAATCCCATTCATATAAAATGTGCATTATTGTCACGATTGCATGGGATCAGTTATATGGGCAGGGTTCCCAGGGGCCATTTTCAGATTATATGAAAGGGAGGAACCCAGGAGGCCATCTGTCCATTGGGTTGGGCGAAAAGATAGAGAATGAATGAATAAAGCAGAGAGCTGTATGCAGCTCCTCACAGTTTCACCAAGGTCAGAACGAAATTCGTCTTGTCTCATTATGCAGGCGCACAATAAATCCGCGTTATATGAGTGGCATGGTAAATAATTACCTTACATCGTCACCTCACTGGCCTCTCACCAAGCCCTGTAGGTAGGGAACTTCGACCGTTGACTTTAGTCTGTGACTGTAAACCTACTCACTGCATACCTTAAACTGCATTATACTCTGGTCAATACTGCGTGATAACCCTTCACCTGCCGAACCATTCTACTCAGGAACACACCGAAACTGGCACAGTCACCCAGTCCAGCCAGTTAGGGATGGTCCTTGGAACCTGTTTGATAGCATGAATAGCTCCTTGATAGCTACCAGGGAGGAAGCAGTAATGCCAAACACTTACTACAGATAATGGGATCCCTTAAAACAGAGACACTGAAAATGTTGCAAGAAACAGGTCCGATACGAGCAATCCTAAATAGTGTAGTGCTAATAACGTACACAGGGGTTGTATCTCCCACCAATTCAGGGGCTGTTGATAGTTTTTGTAAAGTGCCTGAAATGAATTTGGGGGTCAGTATGGCGGCCTGTAGTATGTGGCTTAGCATTGTGAGGGTTGGTGCGCCCCGGTATTTAGAGTTAAACACACGGCCAGAAGTTGTTGTTTACCGCTTGTCTGTCTGACTGTTAGGGAAGAGCACTGCATGTGTCCCTTTAGGAGATAGAAACAATGCCGGATTAACCATGAGCTGACCTAGGTGTTTGTTAGACAGAGGGCTCTGTGCCATCAATTTGTCTGGCCGTATTCACCATCCCTATGGGAAGAATAATGAGTGCCTTAAACCAGTAACCTGCCAAAGGATTTACATTTTTCTCTAGCTTGAAAATTAGTGTTTCTTCTATAGGGTTACTCCGACCATCATGACTATAGTGATTTGAAGTGGCTATGGTGGAAGGAGTCAGTATGGGCAGTGTTTGTAATATACTGAGATATTTGTAAAGTTGTACTGGGAGCTCGTACTGGGAGCTCGTTGCACCCCCAGCACACATGGCATTGGCAGTCCAAACTCGGTTCCGAGCTGGCAATGTCCATTCTGTGTATAAAATAAGGCTGCTGACAGATGTGATAATCTTCCCCCTGCAAGGAGAAGCTAGCCTTTCCTCCGACCCTCTCGGCATTTCCTCACACCTCCCTGCATTGCACATAGTTTTTATTATATTTAATATTTTTATTTGCGGTTTTGACATACATGCTCGGGGTGCCCCAATAGCAATCCTCGCGTTTCTATTCATGCTTAGCAATAGGCACAATTTTTGTATAATAGCAATTAACAGGGAACTAACAGCTTAATAGCAGATTAATTGTCTCAGACAAGTGAGCAGGTTATAGAACTTGTCACCGTTGGCCTGAGCAGTGGGTTAGCGTCAGTTTATAGAGAAAAGAAGTAGTTAGTGAGAACCCATAGACAGAGAAAAGCATATTGGAGACATGGAAAGTATAGGAAAGCATTTTCCTTGCGAATGACTGATGCAGAGGGTTTATTTAACTCCGCTGCTTCTCTCTTATGGCAGCAGGCTTATGTGACAGCCCCCCCTTTGGGTCAACCAACTCCCGTCCTTAGTAGAATGGCTGTATCATCCATCGGGCGTTCGTCGCCTGTACGGGGACCTCTCCAGCCCCGGGCTTGTTCGAGGACCGGCATCTGTGTACCACAGACCTGGTTTCTGCAACAGTCCAAGTCTATTCCCTGCAGGGAGATATCGGTAGGTCGAGGTGGTGTTTGCCGCGTGACGCGGGTAGTCTTCTGATCTCGGGGGCGATGCGGGGTATGTATGCCCCTTGTGGCTCTCAGCCTGGGAAGGTGAGCTGTAGGTCTTGTGGGTTTCATCGTTGGAGTGCCGCCTTGAGTAGGTCTCCTCCCAGGCAGTCGCATGGGTCTCCCGGCTCCGTTGCGCTTGCCTCGGTAGCTTGGACGCGTTGCTTTAATCGGAGCCAGAAAAGATGGAATATGGCATCCAGCCTCCTCAGCGAGTCTGCCATGTGGTCGTTGGTGGTCGCCTGCTTTGGACTCACCGCGTTTGATTGCGAGGGAGCGGCATCCGGCATTTTGCAGCAGCTGGGTTTTTGCTCAGCGATCTTGTCTGAGTGGTAAGTGCGAATTCAGTTGTTCTGGTAGGCTTTAAGTGGACTGGGATAGGAGCTCTGCGGTGCCAGGCCCTGGGTCGCAGCGCGGGTGGATCGGCCGCTTCCCCCACTGCCTCATTCCAGGTAGGCCACGACAGAGCTCCCGGGCTCCGGGTGAGTGAGTGCTGGCTTGTGTTAGAGTTTTGCCAGCCCGGGTCCCCTGACCTTCGGTATGAGGTTGCTGTTCGTGGAAGCCCCAAAATCAGGTAAAATACCCCAAAATCAAGCTTTATTGCAGGAGCTCTGGCTTTCCACGTCTAGTCGGCTCAGAGATCAGGCCCCGCCCCCTGCACATTGTTTTTGAATAAAAAACAACCCTGCATTTCTCTTCTCCAATCCCTCTGTGACAGACCACCCAGTCACACTGGATTGGGGCTATCGGCTGTAATCACTGAGCTATATTCACTCTTGGGGCTATCCGCTATAATCACTAAGAAAGGGTAGTAGATACCTGGAATAGCCTTCCAGTGGGAGCAGTAACAGTGATATAGAAAGGGTAGTAGATACCAGGAATAGCCTTCAAGTGGGAGCAGTAACAGTGATATAGAAAGGGTAGTAGATACCTGGAATAGCCCTCCAGTGGGAGCAGTGACAGTGATATAGAAAGATAGATACCAGGAATAGCCTTCCAGTGGGAGCAGTAACAGTGATATAGAAAGGGTAGTAGATACCTGGAATAGCCTTCCAGTGGGAGCAGTAACAGTGATATAGAAAGGGTAGCAATGAAGGAACGGAAACATGTTTTGGTGCTGTATAATTTAACATCTAGCACTCTGCCTCGAAAGGTATGAATCAAATCCCAATAACCCCCCTGATACACAGCGTTTTATGTAGAAAAATGAAAAAAATGAGAGCACCCATTGGTTTTTGAGAAAGATGCAATATATTTTAGGAAATGGTGGCAATCAACGTTTCGACCAGCAGGATCTTTTTAAAATGCAATGAGTGCTCCCATTTCTTCATTTACATATATATCAGACACACCCATTCACAATAATAGTATACGATGTATTATGTTACAGCTGGGTTAATGTAGTCAATATAAACAATGTAATGGACTTCACACCCAATTGATTCATCAACAGGACTGTTTGCATTGTCAAACGTACTCCCTCGGACTCTCCCTTCTGTGCAGGGCTCACAGTGTACGTGACCAAATAAACACTACATTGGTAACAATATCTCCACTACTGCAACCGAACTGAGTGTGAGCACCCTGCCTGGTGAAATATAATGGCATTATTCCTGGATTGTGTTTCAGTTAATATACCAATATTTTAACAAGAAGGTCTCTGTCCCAACGTGCCTTGCTGGAAGGTCTCCTGAGATTTCCTACTGATACCAGAAAGGGATATAACCCCATCCTCCCCCTCCCCCCAATGTATGTGACACCCTGAGCGCTCTGCAAACTGATTAACAATTATATCACCATAATCATAAATGGATGCAAACACTGATCCTGCACAGCATTAAACCCACTGACCGGTGAACTGAGTAACATTGATTATATCGTTACAATGACACCTGTCAGGGGGTGGCATATATTAGGCAACAAGTGAACAGTCCCTTATTGAATTTCATGAGTTGGAAGCAGCATATATGGGCAAGCCTAAAGATCTTTGACAAGGGCCAAATAGTGATGGCTAAAGCGCTGGGTCAGAACAGCTCAGCTTGTGGGGTGTTCCCAGTATGCAGTGCTTAGTACCTACCAAAAGTGGAGCAAGGAAGGATAACAAGTGAACTAGTGTCAGGTCCATGGACGCCCAATGCTCATTGATGCAGGTGGGAAGCGAAGGCTCGTCCGTCCTGGTCTGATCACACAGGAGAGCTACTGTAACTCAAATTGCTGAAAACCTTAATACTGGTCATGATAGAAAGGTGTCAGTGCGTCACAGTTTGCTGTGTTTGGGCTGCGCAATCACAGATCGTTCAGAGTGCCCATAATGATCTCTGTCCACTGCCAAAATCATATTCCATGGGGACATGAGCAACAGAACTGGACCATGATGCAAGGAACGAAGGTTTCCTGGTCTAATGAATCATGTTTTCTTTTAAATCAGGTGTATGGCTCCTCTATGTGTCTCATTCCCCCCCTCCCACCAGCTCCTTAATTTGTCTCATCCCCCCACCATCAAATCTTCCCTAGACCCTTGATGTGTCTCTGTTCCCTCCCAGCCCCTCCATATGTCTCTTTCCCTCCTTCCACGTGTCTCAATTCCTCCCAGCCCCTTTGTGACTTATTCCCCCCATGAGTCTTTTTCCCCCCTTCCATGTGTCTCGAAGCCCCACCCTGCCCATCCATGTGGCCCAATCCCCCCCCAGACCCTCCATGTGTCTCATTACCCCCCCCCCCCAAGCTCCTTCATGTGTCTTTCCCCATTCCTCCCTCTACATGCTCTCGTACATTTAGCACTTCCTGTCAGACCCAGTAGAGGGAAACAGACGCTCCTCTACCCTTGGCCCACTCGGCCATGCTACTTGCCAACTTGCTGCAGCTTTGCGCTCTCCTCCTGCCGTTTACCTGGCAAACACGCTCCCGACCCTGAAACTAGGTTGGCCCATGGTTGCAAGCGTCGACAGAGCAGCTGGGCTCCCTGGAGTGATTGGCCTGGTTGCAGCTCCGTCCCCTGTAACAGTGGTAGTTACACCACTGATCTGTGGGATGTGGTGTAACAACAAATCTGATCCACGGAGGCCACTCCTTGCAACTTGCAGGACTTAAGGGATCTGCTGCTAATGTCTTGGTGCCATATACCACAGGACACGTTCAGAGGTTTTGTGGAGCCCACATCTTCATGCATCTGAGCTATTTGGCAGCACAAGGGAGACCTACATGATATTAGGCAGGTGGTTTTAATGTTGTGGCTGGTCAGTGTATAGGGTCATGTCAGACTTTCCTTTAGTAAGCGAGCTAATCTGAATACCCAGTGTGTGCCATTTGCTATTAGGGAGCTTCAGGTACACAGAGGATAGATATTCATTTTTATAAACAGGGGGACACTATGGACGTCCTCATGTTTCAGCCTTTCACACAGAAACATTTAGCTGGGCCCTAAATCCCTGGATTGTGTAAGAAGGACAGACGGTTAATACTGCGATGTGCAGGGGTACAGATTCTGGCAGTGTGCGTGTCATTGTACTACCCACCAATCCCCCGAGGGTGGACTCTGTCTCCTACCTATCTCAAGGAAAGTGAGTGATACTGATTCATATCAGAGGACTATATCTCTAGTTATATAATGTACTAATACATGACTAATTGCTGGTTATTCCCATGCACATACCATGTGCCCTTTCCTAGAAATACCTGCTCAGTAACTTTTTGCCTGTTGTGTTCATTGCAATATGATAAAAGTGTCACCGGGAAATTTAGCACCACATCAGGAAGCACACGGCACGTCAATAGCCATCAGTGAAACTCTTTGGCTCTTCACCGCCTCCCACAAACCCTAATACAGCAATAATCGCCAAACATGGAGAGACATGACGCAACAAAACTAGCCATGATTAAATCTACATCAAGTCAACAAGCCACTAAAAGGAGAGGGCGTTCCTAGAGACCATGCCATGCTCTTCCTAATCCCCCTCTACAGTAATGACCATTCTGCAAGACACCAACACTACATCTAGCTGGTGACCCCCAGAGAACAACCAACAAATGTTCGCACTCAAACACCAATCTTCACCCAGGATTAGTGTAGGTAGGTAGGACACTAATGATCGGATGACCCAATCTTAAAAGAACATGAGCTCATATCTGCAGACGTAAAGAAAACCATCCAACGTGCATTTGTAACCATTGCATCTCCACAAGCAAACAGAGGCACAGAGAATCTACTGGACGAACAATAAGTAAAAAGCCTTCACTGGCTCCTGGGCACAGAGTGATGGTGTGCAACGAGCACCGAGGGATGGTATGCAATGGGCACAGAGAGGTGGTATACAATGGGCACAGAGAGGTGGTATACAATGGGCACCGAGGGATGGTATGCAATGGGCACGGAGGGATGGTATGCAACGGGCACAGAGGGTGGTATGCAACGGGCACAGAGGGTGGTATACAACGGGCACAGAGAGGTGGTATGCAATTGGGACAGAGGGATGTATGCAATGGGCACACAGGGTTGGTATGCAACAGGCACAGAGGGGTGGTATACAATGGGCACAGAGAGGTGGTATACAACGGGCACAGAGAGGTGGTATGCAACAGGCACAGAGGGGTGGTATGCAATGGGCACGGAGAGGTGGTATACAACGGGCACAGAGAGGTGGTATGCAACGGGCACAGAGGGATGGTATGCAACGGGCACAGAGGGATGGTATGCAACGGGCACAGAGGGATGGTATACAACGGGCACAGAGAGGTGGTATACAACGGGCACAGAGAGGTGGTATGCAACAGGCACAGAGGGGTGGTATGCAACAGGCACAGAGGGGTGGTATACAATGGGCACAGAGAGGTGGTATACAACGGGTACAGAGGGGTGGTATGCAATTGGGACAGAGGGATGGCATGTCATGGGCACACAGGGTTGGTATGCAACGGGCACAGAGTGTGGTATGCAATGGGCACAGAGGGGTGATACGCAACAGGCACAGAGGGGTGGTATGCAATGGGCCCAGAGGGGTGGTATGCAATGGGCACAGAAGGGTGGTATGCAGCCGGCACAGAGAGGTGGTATGTAACGGTCACAGAGGGGTGGTATGCAATGGGCACGGAGGGATGGTATGCAATGGGCACGGAGAGGTGGTATACAACGGGCACAGAGAGGTGGTATGCAACAGGCACAGAGGGGTGGTATGCAACAGGCACAGAGGGGTGGTATACAATGGGCACAGAGAGGTGGTATACAACGGGTACAGAGGGGTGGTATGCAATTGGGACAGAGGGATGGCATGACATGGGCACACAGGGTTGGTATGCAACGGGCACAGAGTGTGGTATGCAATGGGCACAGAGGGGTGATACGCAACAGGCACAGAGGGGTGGTATGCAATGGGCCCAGAGGGGTGGTATGCAATGGGCACAGAAGGGTGGTATGCAGCCGGCACAGAGAGGTGGTATGTAACGGTCACAGAGGGGTGGTATGCAATGGGCACGGAGGGATGGTATGCAATGGGCACGGAGAGGTGGTATACAACGGGCACAGAGAGGTGGTATGCAACAGGCACAGAGGGGTGGTATGCAACAGGCACAGAGGGGTGGTATACAATGGGCACAGAGAGGTGGTATACAACGGGTACAGAGGGGTGGTATGCAATTGGGACAGAGGGATGGCATGTCATGGGCACACAGGGTTGGTATGCAACGGGCACAGAGTGTGGTATGCAATGGGCACAGAGGGGTGATACGCAACAGGCACAGAGGGGTGGTATGCAATGGGCCCAGAGGGGTGGTATGCAATGGGCACAGAAGGGTGGTATGCAGCCGGCACAGAGAGGTGGTATGTAACGGTCACAGAGGGGTGGTATGCAATGGGCACGGAGGGATGGTATGCAATGGGCACGGAGAGGTGGTATACAACGGGCACAGAGAGGTGGTATGCAACAGGCACAGAGGGGTGGTATGCAACAGGCACAGAGGGGTGGTATACAATGGGCACAGAGAGGTGGTATACAACGGGTACAGAGGGGTGGTATGCAATTGGGACAGAGGGATGGCATGACATGGGCACACAGGGTTGGTATGCAACGGGCACAGAGTGTGGTATGCAATGGGCACAGAGGGGTGATACGCAACAGGCACAGAGGGGTGGTATGCAATGGGCCCAGAGGGGTGGTATGCAATGGGCACAGAAGGGTGGTATGCAGCCGGCACAGAGAGGTGGTATGTAACGGTCACAGAGGGGTGGTATGCAATGGGCACGGAGGGATGGTATGCAATGGGCACGGAGAGGTGGTATACAACGGGCACAGAGAGGTGGTATGCAACAGGCACAGAGGGGTGGTATGCAACAGGCACAGAGGGGTGGTATACAATGGGCACAGAGAGGTGGTATACAACGGGTACAGAGGGGTGGTATGCAATTGGGACAGAGGGATGGCATGTCATGGGCACACAGGGTTGGTATGCAACGGGCACAGAGTGTGGTATGCAATGGGCACAGAGGGGTGATACGCAACAGGCACAGAGGGGTGGTATGCAATGGGCCCAGAGGGGTGGTATGCAATGGGCACAGAAGGGTGGTATGCAGCCGGCACAGAGAGGTGGTATGTAACGGTCACAGAGGGGTGGTATGCAATGGGCACGGAGGGATGGTATGCAATGGGCACAGAGGGATGGTATGCAGCCGGCACAGAGAGGTGGTATGTAACGGTCACAGAGAGGTGGTATGCAATGGGCACGGAGGGATGGTATGCAATGGGCACAGAGGGATGGTATGCAATGGGCACAGAGGGATGGTATGCAGCCAGCACAGAGGGATGGTATGCAACGGGCACGGAGGGATGGTATGCAATGACGGAGGGATGGTATGTAACGGGCACAGAGGGGTGGTATGCAATGGGCACGGAGGGGTGGTATGCAATGGGCACGGAGGGATGGTATGCAATGGGCACAGAGGGGTGGTATGCAATGGGCACAGAGGGGTGGTATGCAATGGGCACGGAGGGTGGTATGCAATGGGCACGGAGGGATGGTATGCAATGGGCACAGAGGGATGGTATGCAATGGGCACAGAGGGATGGTATGCAGCCAGCACAGAGGGATGGTATGCAATGGGCACGGAGGGATGGTATGCAATGGGCACAGAGGGGTGGTATGCAATGGGCACAGAGGGATGGTATGCAACGGGCACGGAGGAATGGTATGCAATGACGGAGGGATGGTATGTAACGGGCACAGAGGGGTGGTATGCAATGGGCACGGAGGGATGGTATGCAATGGGCACAGAGGGGTGGTATGCAATGGGCACAGAGGGGTGGTATGCAATGGGCACGGAGGGATGGTATGCAATGGGCACAGAGGGTGGTATGCAATGGGCACAGAGGGTGGTATGCAATGGGCACGGAGGGATGGTATGCAATGGGCACAGAGGGGTGGTATGCAATGGGCACAGAGAGATGGAATGCAATGGGCACAGAGCAGATTCCTGATATTCAGAAGGTGGACGCACGTGTTTTATTATGTAGCCATCTAAGGTGCATCCAGATCTCTATTTTACATCCCAATCGCAGAGCTTCAGTATAAGGGAGATGTCTGTTAGTGAGCAGTCTTTACAGAGTCCAAGCAAAGTGTCGGCTTCCTGCTGTCAGGATGAGGAAAGCCCTAAAGACAGTGAATAGGGAAAGAGCGAGATACGTACAGTGCCTGGCAAAAGTATTCACCCCCCTTGACTTTTTACCTATTTTGTTACATTACAGCCTTAAGTTCAATGTTTTATTAATCTGAATTTCATGTGATGGATCAGAACACGATAGTCTAAGTTGGTGAAGTGAAATGAGAAAAAGATATACATATAAAACTATTTTATAGAAATAGAAAACAGAAAAGTGGCATGGGCGAATGTATTCACGATGAGACTAAAATTGAACTTTTCGGCCACCAAAGAAAATGCTATGTCTGGCGCAAACCCAACACATCACCCAAAGAACACCATCCCCACAGTGAAACATGGTGGTGGCAGCCTCATGCTGTGGGGATGTTTTTCAGCAGCCAGGACTGGGAAACTGGTCAGAGTTGAGTGAAAGATGGATGGTGCTAAATACAGGGACATTCTTGAGCAAAACCTGTACCTCTCTGTGTGTGATTTAAGGCTAGGACGGAGGTTCACCTTCCAGCAGGACAATGACCCCAAACACACTGCTAAAGCAACCCTTGAGTGGTTTAAGGGGAAACATGTAAATGTGTTGGAATGGCCTAGTCAAAGCCCAGAGCTCAATCCAATAGAAAATCTGTGGTCAGACTTAAAGGTTGCTGTTAACAAGCGCAAACCATCCAACTTGAAGGAGCTGAAGCAGTTTAAAAGGAGGAATGGGCAAAAATCCCAGTGGTAAGATGTGGCAAGCTCATAGAGACTTATCCAAAGCGACTTGGAGCTGTGATTGCCGCAAAGGGTGGCTCTACAGAGTATTGACTTTAGGGGGGTGAATAGTTATGCACATTGACTTTTTCTGTTATTTTGTCCTATTAGTTGTTTGCAAAAAACATCTTCAAAGTTGTGGGCATGTTCTGTAAATTAAATGATGCAAATCCTCAAACAATCCGTGTTAACTCCAGGTTGTGAGGCAACAAAACACGAAAAATGCCAAGGGGGTGAAATCTTTTGCAAGGCACTGTATAACGGACCTTAGAGTGGATGGGTTTAACGTGTGACCAATATAGGCGACAATTCAGAGTCAGTATAAACGCCAAAGTCAAGGATCCCAGAATTACTCAAAACATGATTATATAAGCTGGCGTCAAAGATACAGAAAAACAGGACAGTCAATAGGAAGCCCGGTCAGTAACAAGACGCACCAAGTACGGTAATCAGTACAAACTCTTTGGCAATAATAAACCATGACAGGACAATGATCCTAAAAGATATTTATAGGGATAACCAAATTCCTATTGGACATTATCATCATTCTGCAGTAATTCACATGAAAGGGTATGACGTGACATGTCAAAGCTAGCTATGGGACTTCATGTGTTCAGGAAGACATCTCCCAACTTGCTCAGCCAAGGAGGAAACTGCGCATACCACGGTCACACGCTCCGAATATAGCACGGAACCCGTCACAGCAACGACCGATCACAAGTTAAACATAGAAAAAATAAATAAAAGCCATCGGGCAGTTTGGGCCTCTTGCAATATCGGGTTTAGAGGTCACTAAGTGATGGAGAGCGGAGCCCTGAGAACAATGGGTTAAACACATCTTTACAAATCTCCGACGGCAGATGGTCCTGGGTGAAGTTCTGAGTGACATCACACCATATGATAGCAGGAGATATAGACATGTACTTTGCTCCTTCATAGTTGTAGTTTTATTGTCTGGACTGCAGTGAACCAACAGCCGGGACTATATTGACTGACCGTCACGTTTAGCTCTTTTCTCAGAAACCTACAAGATTCCAATTGAGGCATCAAAGCCCTACAGTAAAGCACACGCCCCACAAATGTACGCAGACTCTCTCATACAGCGGCTGCACTTACAGCTTTGTTATAAAAAGAACATGAATTAAAATACTGGAAACCTAATAGAAGCCGAGTTGCAACTTGTAGTAGTTTCTGTCAAGACTGACATTACACTTGGCTACTAAACCATAACCCCATGTCCGTGCTGGGCATGACCATTCTTGGAACTGTAGCGATAGTGGACAGGAAGGGCCAGAGTAGACAAACTGGAAGCATAGCTTAGAACGGTCTATCCACTTCCACACATGCTCAGTATACTGATGACTCATCCAACTGTTTGTAACCAGATACTAATTAGCCTATGCCATGTGGAGATTTCGGCCTACTACATTTTGACCATGCTGGATTCCCATCATAATGGAAACGACAGGATTTGGCGATAGACTGAACATGAGGCTTGAAGGAGAGGTCGGAATCAAAGAGAACCCCTAGGCAGCGAGCCTGCGTGGTGGAGCTGATGGTAGCACCATTGACTTGGAGGGAGACAGACACAGGAGTAACAACACTTGAGGGAGGAAAGACCAGAATTTCAGTTTTGGTCAAGTTTAGTTTAACCCATTAAGGACACATGACGTGTGTGACATGTCATGAATCCCTTTTATTCCAGATGTTTGGTCCTTAAGGGGTTAAGGAAGTGGGCAGCCATCCAGTTAGCAATAGCAGAGAGGCAGTCAGAGACACTAGTCAAGAGGGACGGGGAGAGATCAGGAGAGGACAGGTAGATTTGCGTGTCACCTGCATAGAATTGATATTGGAAGCCAAAGGAGCTAATGAGTTTACCAAGGGAGGCGGTATAAATGAAGAACAGTAGGGGACCAAGGACTGAACCTTGGGGGACACCAACAGAGAGGAGTTGGGGAGAAGAAGCAGAGCCAGCGAAAGAAACACTGAAAGAGCGCTGGGAGAGGTAGGAGCAGCACCAGGAGAGAGCAATATCTTGTAGACCGATATTGCGGAGGATGAGAAGAAGCTGTTGATGATCAACAGTGTCAAAAGCCGCAGAAAGGTCAAGGAGAATTAGGATAGAGTAGTGACCATGAGATTTTGCAGCGAGTAGATCATTGGATACTTTGGTCAGTGCCGTTTCCACAGAGTGCGGAAACCAGACTGAAGCGGGTCTAGCAGAGAGTTGAAGTCGAGGAAGTCAATCTTGCATACACAATTCTTTCAAGGATCTTGGATTCAAAAGGCAGAAGCAAGATAGGACGATAGTTGGACGGGGAGTTAGGGTCTTTAGAATTGGGGTTACAGTTGCATGTTTGAAGGGCAATTGAAATATACCAGAGGAGAGAGAGAGATTGAGAGTTTTAGTGAGAGGTGTGTAACGAGTATATACCCCTACACGCAGGATCCAGCCAAACAGAAGACAGCACAGAGGAGAGGTACGTCTACCGGACCTTAGAGTGGCCGGACTCGACGTAATAGGAGAAGTACAGAGTCAGGAACGATCCGAGGTCAAGGGCACAAAGAGACAGCGTAAACGAGAACTAGCCGGGGTCTGGTACACAGTAAACAGCAAGCCGGAAAACAGAACAGACAAGGAAAAAGCGAAAACGAAGTCAGAATACAAAGCCAAGGTCAAATACGGAGAAACACAACTGAACACAACAAGCACTAAAGGGAACTGTAGCAGAAACCACGATAGGGCAAGGAACTAAGGGAAAAGGGTGAGTATAAGTAGCCTTCAAACTAATGTGATTGGCTCCTGTCACTTCCACACCCCCAACAGGTAAGTGTATGGGGTTATGGCATGACAGGAGCCAATGGGAGCCTTTTTGCAATTTAGGCTCCCACTGTCTCTTTAAGAGCGCGCCCGAGACTCGCGGCGCGCTCTTAGCTGCAGGCGGGACACGTGACCGCATCTCGCGGTCACTGCCCGTCTTCCTGTTACTCGAGTCGGATGAGCCGCGCGCGGCTCGTGCAGCCGCAGGACCGCGCGCGGCTTGAAGAGAGGACCGCGGCCGGCCCCCGGATAAGGTAAGTAACGCTACAAGGTGGAGAAAGAGAAGAAGACAGAGTACGGATGAGATGCGAGGGAATTGGATCTAGGGAGCAGCTTGTGGGGCGGGAGGACTGGAGTAGAGCAGAAACCTCTTCCACTGTAGCAGGTGTGAATGAACATAGAACAGCAGAGGGAGTGAAGTTAGGGGAAGTATTGTAAGGGGAAGAAGAAAGATGAGAGATCCCTTCCCTGATTGTAGAGATCTTGTCAGTGAAGTGAGTTGCAAAGTCTGAGGTGGTCAAGTTAGTTGGTGGAGGAGGAACAACAGGGTGAAGAAGAGAGTTAAATGTGTGAAATAGTTGTTTGGGTTCGCGGGAGAGTGTGGTTCTGAGGATATTGAAGAAATTTACTTTTGCAGAAGAAAGAGCCAATGGTAGCAATTCTTACAGGAGTGGGTTTAAATAGGCAGACAGTGTGAACTTCAAAAGAAGAAAAGGATAGGGCAGGGGGAGTTATGATTGGATGAAAGGTACATTGAGGGGAGAGAAGGATGCCTACGCCACCTCCTTTACAGTTGAGTCTGGGAGTGTGAGAGAATTGTAGCCCACCAAAACATAAAGAGGCAGGAGTAGCGCTATCAGAGGGGGACAGCCAGGTCTCTGTAAGTGCAAGCAGTGTGAGTGAGTTTGAGATGAAAAAGCCGTGCATGGCTGTTGATTTTAAATTACTGCAGACAGAGCGGGTATTCCAGAGTGCACACTGAATGTTGTTCCATATATTATTATTATTTATGTAGCGCCAGTAAATTCCGTAGCGCTGTACAATGGGATATTTTGATGTGAAACACAATGATATATAATAAGTGTGGGTGCACTGAATATGAGAGTAAGTTATGGTTGAACAGACATATAGTCAAATTCCAGGTTTGTTTTGGTTCAGAATTTGAACAATTGCCTCCGTCCTTAAGGGGTTAGTTATTATTATTTTATTATTTATATAGCGCCATCAGATTCCATAGCGCTGTACAATGGGGTTAATCAGGGCACCATGCCGTTGCCAGGAATACATTGTTGACTGTCTGACTCAATGAAATGGGGACAGTTTTCACAGTGAGAAGAGTCTAATAAATAAATGCCACATAATTTGAGTATATATATAATCTACTATCCTTTAATAGCTGCTGTTTGGCTCCCTCTGGGGGAAACATATTACATTACTACTGGTAGTCCTGTAATATTAAACTATCGATTTTTATTGTTGGGGTTTTGGCTCCCTCTAGTGGGAATATATTACATTACTACTGGTAGTTCAGTAATATTAAATGTTGGGGTTTTGGCTCCCTCTAGTGGGAATATATTACATTAGTACTGGTAATTCAGTAATATTAACCCCTTAAGGACCAAACTTCTGGAATAAAAGGGAATCATGACATGTCACACATGTCATGTGTCCTTAAGCGGTTAAAGGATAACTAGAGTGTCAGGAAAACAAACTTGTTTTCCTGACACTATATAAACCTTAGGTCCCCCCACCCTCCGGGCACCCCTCCTGCTGGGCTGACTTACTTTAATGCAGCGCTGGTGACCTCTCCTCCCCCACCGACGTCCGCTCCCGAGTGGAGCAGAATGCGCATGCGTATTAAAAATGCCCATAGGAAAGCATTTCTCAATGCTTTCCTATGGACGTTGTGCACGCTGAATGCGATTTTCGCATCCAGTGTCGCAGAAGCGCCTCTAGCGGCTGTCAGGAAGTGACAGCCACTAGAGGCTGGATTAACCCTGCAATGTAAACTTACTATGTTTACATCTGAAGGGTTAAAACCTGAGGGACCCGGCACCCAGACCACTTCATTGAGCTGAATTTGTCTGGGTGACTATAGTGACCCTTTAAACTTTTGATTTTTATTGTTGGGGTTTTGGCTCCCTCTAGTGGGAATATATTTATATTACTACTGGTAATTCAGTAATATTAAATGTTGGGGGTTTGGCTCCCTCTAGTGGGAATATATTTATATTACTACTGGTAATTCAGTAATATTAAATGTTGGGGTTTTGGCTCCCTCTAGTGGGAATATATTTATATTACTATTGGTAATTCAGTAATATTAAATGTTGGGGTTTGGGCTCCCTCTAGTGGGAATATATTTATATTACTACTGGTAATTCAGTAATATTAAATGTTGGGGTTTTGGCTCCCTCTAGTGGGAATATATTTATATTACTACTGGTAATTCAGTAATATTAAATGTTGGGGTTTTGGCTCCCTCTAGTGGGAATATATTTATATTACTATTGGTAATTCAGTAATATTAAATGTTGGGGTTTTGGCTCCCTCTAGTGGGAATATATTTATATTACTACTGGTAATTCAGTAATATTAAATGTTAGGGTTTTGGCTCCCTCTAGTGGGAATATATTTATATTATTACTGGTAATTCTGTAATATTAAATGTTGGTGTTTTGGCTCCCTCTACAGGCAATGTGATACTAAATGAAAGATGCTCCAGGCTGGAATGAATCCATTTTTAATATTTTATAGATCCGTGCTTCCCATCTCTCTCTGGACTGAGGCAACTTCACCGAGACAAAAATGAACAAGGTACACTGAACAAGTGCAAACACGTACCTTAATCAGTGATTCATACACACCTACAAGTCATTATTATTATACATTATTATTATACATTATTATTAAAATGTAAAAATATGATTTTAGTTTTATTATTTCTTTCAAAAAGACACGTATGATACAAGCTGTACTCCTTGCAGCATTAAGAGAGCCTAGTCATGTCTGCGGGTGTACAACTGCTCGTTTTAAGATTAGATACTCAATAAATTTAGATTATATATCAAGAATACTTGATTTCTGGAGCACTAACTTTTAAAACAAATGTTGTTCTTCAATAAGGCAATCTGTGGCTTAACAAATGATGTCTGCTACACACTTAACCCCTTAAGGACCAAACTTCTGGAATAAAAGGGAATCATGACATGTCAGACATGTCATATGTCCTTAAGGGGTTAAGTGCAATCCCACTGCACAAATGACAGAATAAATCACCAATTATCTCGTATGGAAAACCAAGATATAAGAAATGCCACTTTATGTTTCTGATTTTTTTATTTTTTATTTTTATGAAATGCTACTTTTCATTTTTTTTTATTCATATATGGAATTTTTCAGGTCACCATAATTATAGAATGTAAATTTACACAATATATTAATGGACTACATTTTTGGGACATTTATACTTGGTCAACGAAAATACTAGACATTAAAAGTGGAAGCGTGGGGGGCGGGGCCTGACTGTCATGGAGGGAAGACGTGCCTAACTAGAGCTCCGCACTAATCCTGGAAAAATGGTTGAAAGGGCACCCCTGTCCCGCTACAAACCACACCACAGGACCCCAAGCAACTTACCAGTCCTCTACCCTTACAGGAAACCGGTGATGCGGCCTGTGAGCGGACTACAGACGGCAGAATGCACCCGTGAGGACATGTGGCCTGGTGGGCACCGGGCGGGAGAGGCGGCCGATCTCCCAGCCTGGAACCAACCGGAGACCAACTGCCACGAGCGGACACCCCGCAACCCCCCCCTTTGGTCCGGTGGGGGTAATCCCGGACCACCCATGAGGCTCCCCTCCAACACGAGAGAAACAACCGAGACATGGGCTGGAGAGGTGAGCGGCCAACCTAAAATGGCGGAGACCACGTGGCGGCCAGCAGACAGCCATGCGACACCACTAAGCGCCCTGTCCAGCATTGACAGGATTTTTCTAAACTTCTGGCTCAAGCTCGAACTCAGGCTGCAACAAAGCGCCCCACGACCACTCACTGTACGCCGTCCGCCTCGACAAACGCCACGCGGCCCTCAGCGCCAGCTTGCAGCTCAGACGGGGCCTACAACCACTCAACGGCGAAGTAAGCACGCAAAGCGGCGAGCAGGAGGAAACCGCAGAAAACGATCCCCAACCTCAAGCAAACACCCACCTCTTCACGGGAGATTCAATCCAGGCCCAGGGGCGCGAACAACCGACCCCAACTACACTTGCTCACCCACCGCACCACAACGAAGCTGAGAGCATCAAAGGGGTGTTCCCCAAAGCACAAAGCGCACCTACGGAGGGAGAAACCTCAAGTCCCAGCAAACACCAAACCGCATCGACATACCGGTATCCGAGATACACGCAGCCTGCCAAGCTTGAACCGGGTTCCCAATGAAGCCTGGAGCATACAGAGTGTCAAGTTATGGATCACTGGGACATTCAACAGCCAAGTAGGATGGAAGACGAAACTGGGGATAGGGTGAACTTTTCTGTATTTCAGTTACTGCTTTATTTTATGCATTTATTTTGTCTAACTGACATGCATCAAACCCTACCTGAACTGCTGACACTATGCTCTTACTTCTCACCTCATGTTCAGCCTACCTCCAATTCAGTGTTTTTCATTTTCACAATCCCATCACCCGTAGCCAAAATTGAGGACCGCATATTAAGCTAAGATGATTCTTTGTTCTCCATATTTGTCCAGACATAGCAATCTTACATTAAGCGATGCAACTAACATGTAGACATCGTAGAAACATTGTTTTACCTTGTTTAACCTATTTTCTTGCATATGCCAGCCTATAGTTTGTTAATACTTAGACAGCTGTAACTGACAGGCATCTTACTATACATAAAATCAAACTGGTATAATCTGTGTATCATGCTAACTACTTACATATTAAGTTGTTATTTACATTTACATTTACTTTTCTCAACTCATAACCATCTATAGTCACAACTAGCCTTCATGTCATAATATATAAAAATGTGCATTGTATTTCCATGCCATGCCTCTGTTTACCGATGTTAACTGTTAAATAGCGAGCACATGCTGTTGGGGCATGTCAAACGCACTTGTAACCGTTTTTTCTCTATGCACTCAAAAATAAAGAATAAAAAAAAAAAAAAAAAGTGGAAACGTAATTATGAACTATGCAAATAAAGGAATCCAGGAACTACCAAGGAGAATTCCGGTGTTTGCCCTTAAATGCTCTCTTTCAAGATGGAATCAACAATACGTCCTGAGGAAGCCGTCATCTAACGGCGAAACGCATAGACATTATTCGGAAGAGGCGGAGCTTGCCAATTTAAACCGCACGGCGGATGCTGGGAACCGTGTCAAGAAAGTTTTGCAAGGAGTTGGATCCACATATAGAAGATGCCCGCCACCCACTATATTGAGCTTGTCCATGAGTACCGGTATATGCCCTGGTTAGAGGCAGAAATTTTATTGATTTTTATTTTAACTGCATTGTATTTATGTGTTTTTCGATACCTGTTATAACTACAAAATAGGTATAATAAACTAGCATAGTAAATATAACTATATATAATTTCGGCTTCTTACAGAAGCAAACTTTTTTCCAATACATAAATATTTAATACAAAGTGTGTCTATACAGGTTTACTATTATAAATAGTGGTGTATCATAGAAAAATTCCTGACTTATTCATTTAACCCCTTAAGGGCACATGACGAAAATATTCTGTCATGATTCCCTTTCATTTCTGAAGTTGTGTCCTTAAAGGACCACTATAGTGCCAGGAAAACAAACTCGTTTTCCTGGCACTGTAGTGCCCTGAGGGTGCCCCACTCCCGTGGCGCTGAAGGGGTAGGAAGGGGTTAAACACTCACCTTTCTCCAGCGCCTGGCCCCCTCGGCGCTGGGACTCTCCTCCCTCTTCTTCCGTCATCGGCTGAATGCGCATGCGCGGCAAGAGCCGCGCGCGTATTCAGCCAGTCTCATGGGAAAGCATTCACAATGCTTTCCTATGGACGCTGGCGTCTTCTCACTGTGAAAATCACAGTGAAAAGCGCGGAAGCGCCTCTAGCAGCTGTCAATGAGACAGCCACTAGAGGCTGGATTAACCCATAGGTAAACATAGCAGCTTCTCTGAAACTGCTCTGTTTACTGCAAAAAGGGTTAACCCTAGCTGGACCTGGCACCCAGACCACTTCATTAAGCTGAACTGGTCTGGATGCCTATAGTGGTCCTTTAAGGGGTTAAAAAACGATCTGCACTATCTGTCATTTCTTTTTTTTTCATTCAATGTATATTGATTGAGTGCCACCTACTGGAGGATCCATAAATTACGGTTGTACATACCTCATTCTATCACCATATATATATATCTTATACCAACAATATATATATGATACTGCTCCACTTGGGATTTTTTAGTAAATTATATATTAGAAAAAATATTTTAACATTAAAGGCCCATTCCAAGTACCAAAATCACTACATCTCAACAACCAATAGTGTTTTTTCCTCTTTAAAACCATCGATTTTTAAATGTTTTGACTCACACCCGCAATGATGCCGCTGAATGTGGTCCATAATTTCATACATCCATTTGGCACCTCGTGTCGTAGGACCATAAAACGACTGTATCAGAAACATCAGACCAGACCTCACCAGGATTGATGATTTTTTTCCACAATGAGAAAACCCGATAATCTAAACAAAAAAAAAAGGAAACTTTAAATATACTTAATTTTAGCAGAATCTTCCATTAACTATATATATTAAAATAGTGGATGGGTGAGTTAATGTTAGAGTGTTTCTTTCACATATAATAATATCTAGTGTATTAGGGACGTTCTGGGTAGAAGGTCTTTTGAATTGAACTGAATTTCACATTTTAGAGCACACTAGCTGAACTGGAAAATAGAATTTTCTCATAATTATATAATAATTACATATCATTACACTATGGGGTTCTGTTAACCCCTTAAGGACAGAATTATTTTGTCATGGTAGTCCGTGCCAAGATGATCCACGACAGAATAATTCCGTCATATACTAAAATTAACCATATAGCCGCGCTTGGAGCAATCGTGGTATTAATGCTATCGCTGGTTGACTCGATCTCCGAGCAAATGGCACTGCCCCAGCACATGTGGAAGTAATCCTCCTCAGTATGACAAATGGTCTTGGTCTTAATTTGAATTGATACGCTTCTTAAATTTAAAAATAGATGTAGCCTTTGTGGCCTAATTTGCAATCATGGTCTGCTGATATGCTCTAAAATATCACAAAAACACTTTTCCCACTACACCTGGTACAAGCTAGCAAAAAATCTATCTCACAATAAGGATCACAATATGCCATTTGAGATACCCTGCGGCATCTTCTTTAAGAAAATGTAGGCCTTTGTGGGATAGTCTAAAAAGCAACTTTCTAAATGCTCCAAAAAGGGACATGGATCCAGCATCAAAATTCAAAGCTTGAAAAAAACCCTGACATTTATCCCTTAACCCCTTAAGGACCAAACTTCTGGAATAAAAGGGAATCATGACATGTCACACATGTCATGTGTCCTTAAGGGGTTAAAGGGACACTATAGTCACCAAGACAGCTACAGCTCAATTAATCAGTTTTAGTGTATAGATCGGGCCCCTGCAATCTTACTGCTCAATCCTCTGCCACTAGGAAGTTAAACCTCTGTAACCGCAAGCACCTCAACATTCATTGTTCGTATGTGCGAACACGTGGCGGCAGCCATCTTAGGACACGAACACAGACAGCGGTGTTTGGTCGTCGAGAGTATGGAACTAAAATCGGACACTCGACTGCGTGAACACCACTAAGACTTCCATACCCAAATATGTTCGGCACTATTTACACGAACAAAGCGGCATTTGGTAAAAACATCCTTCGCACCACAGATACTCTGGGAACATATTCACAAACTGTTATTTGTATATAAAACTGTGTATATTCGATATTCCCGCACAGCCTGATTTCATGGAACTATTTTGGACAGGCGCCTCGTGTGTGGTCGGTCTAAACTATACCCCGGTGGCGTTACATAGTTACATAGTTACATAGCTGAAAAGAGACTTGCGTCCATCATGTTCAGCCTTCCTTCTTGCTGTTGATCCAAAAGAAGGCAAAAAAAAACAGTTTGAAGCACAATTTTGCAACAAGCTAGGAAAAAAATCCCTTCCTCACCCCAGAATGGCAGTCAGATTTATCCTTGGATCAAGCAGTTATTACCCTACATTGAAAGATTATATCCTTGAATATTCTGTTTTTGCAAGTATGCATCTAGTAGCTGTTTGAACATCTGTATGGACTGATAAAACCACCTCTTCAGGCAGAGAATTCCACATCCTGATTGTTCTTACAGTAGAAAAACCTTTCCTTTGCCTTAGACGAAATCTTCTTTCTTCCAGTCTAAACGCATGGCCTTGTGTCCTATGTAAAGTCCGGTTTGTGAATAGATTTCCACACAATGGTTTGTATTGGCCCCGGATATATTTGTATAATGTTATCATATCCCCTCTCAGGCGACGTTTTTCTAAACTAAATAGGTTTAAATTTCTTAACCTTTCTTCATAGCTGATATGTTCCATTCCTTTTATTAATTTTGTGGCCCGCCTCTGCACTTTTTCTAGTGCCATAATATTCTTATTCTATATTTTTCATGCATGACAATACCCTACTGGCCTTGGCCACTGCTGATTGACATTGCACATTGTTGCATAGTTTGTTGTCTACAACAATTCCCAAGTACTTTTCATGTGTTGTTATCCCCAATTCGCTTCCATTAAGGGTATACGTTGCTTGTGTATTCTTTACGCCGAAGTGCATAACTTTGCATTTTTCAACATTAAATTTAATCTGCCATTTGAGTGCCCAGTCCCCCAATCTATCTAAATCCCACTGCAGCAAAGTAATATCTTGCTCACATTGTATTATTTTACAAAGTTTTGTGTCATCTGCAAAGACTGAAACATGACTTTCAATGCTGTCTTAAAGATCACTTATAAATATGTTAAATAGAAGGGGTCCCAGAACAGACCCCCGAGGGACACCACTTGCCACCTCTATCCAGCTTGAAAATTTACCATTAACGACAACTCTTTGTATTCTGTTTTTAAGCCAATGTTCTACCCAAGAACAAGCATTTTCATCTAGACCGATTTCCTTGAGTTTGAACACTAATCTTCTGTGTGGAACTGTATCAAATGCCTTGGCAAAATCCAAATAGATCACATCCACTGCAGCACCCTGATCTATACTTCTACTTACTTCTTCGTAGAACGCAATCAAGTTAGTTTGACACGACCTGTGCTTCATAAAACTGTGCTGATTTTTGCTGATAACCAGCAAACCAGTTCTTCTCAAGGAATTCTTGAATATAATCCCTTAATAACCTTTCAAATATTTTACCAGCCACAGAAGTTAAGCTCACAGGTCTATAATTTCCAGGCAAGGATTTTGAACCCTTTTTAAATATAGGAACAACATCTGCCTTCCTCCAATCCTCCGGAACACTTCCTGAAAGAAAAGAATCTTGAAAGATTAAAAAGGGATTCGGCTGTGTTTGTGGGATCCGAGTGCTTTTGGGATATGTTGGGCGCTCAGACCCAGGCTATCCGGGGATATAGTACTAGAAGGGATATCTCACTGTTAAATCTATATTTTGATGTATTTTTTTATTTTAATTTTTTTTCCCTTTTCAGCTGCATTTTAACATTATTGAAAAATCTACATGTTAATCGTCAAAATTACTACTCAAAATTCTAAAAAGATTGTTACAGTCAATGGATTTTAAATGTTAACATTCAGAGATAGACTGGAAACAATCACATCGTTTTGCAAGCACAGCATCTATATAATATATCATATACTTGTTCAGCGGCTTCTGAATGCATTATTTAGACCCTGCACATTGATCACAAGGTGAATATTTCAGCAACACAAGTTATGTCCCATTGTAAACGTTTTCTAAAGCATTTATGGATCACTCCTGTTTACTGTAAACTGAACAGAACACTAAAATAATAGTGAAACGTATAAGCAGCATCATTTAGGAGGGGAGTCAACTGATTTCCAAAGAAGAAGCCAAGAGATATGAATTGCTTTTGTAAATTTAAATTAAAAGTGAACTTGGGGATAAGCTAGGATTTCAGCAAACAATACGGATCCGTAAGAGACATAAATTACAAGAGAAGCATCATTTCATTATTTGCATTTTTGTAACGAAAGCATATCTAATGCATAGTGGGAAAAGAAAGAATAAAAAAAAAAAAGGAGTGGCAAAATTACGCATAGAAGTGATATGATAAAATTAGACGTATTCTTCCAATACAAATTCTATCTGCTTTTTGTATATAGTCTTTCAATGTCACACAGTTTGTTACAGACAGTGTTTGAGTTTCTGAATTAGTCATAATAATCAATCACTAGTAAATTGTGCTAAAGACATTACTGAGTATGCGCAGTGTGCAATGCAAACATATACCTTTGTAGAGATCCTTATGTATTACCCTATATATATATATATATACACACACACACACACGCACACACACACACACGCACACACACACACACGCACACAATTATGAAGACATTTCATGTGAATGATTATTAACACTAACTTTAATAACGTAATTCCTTTTTAATTTTAGAATATAATTAAACAAAAGCAATTTTTTTTAAATCTAAGTACTATTAATAAATAATATGCCCTAAATGAGAAATTGCATCACAAACTAATTCACCAGCAGCTTCATTTCAACAAGTATACACTTAGAAATGACATTCTGATGGTGTGAAATGGTTAAATCATTTTTGGGTGAAAATACTTTGCTGGTATTGGAACGTTGGCTAATCATATAATTGTCTTACATACAGAGATGGATGGAAAATACTTTCTATAAGCCTTCCACTTTTTTTTGTTTGTTGCAAGATATATTCGAGACTCATTTGAAAATTGTCACATATCAAAATCCCTTCTCTATGCCAAGCTTCCTGCGTGTGACATGTTCAATCTCCCTTTAAATATCCTCCATTAAGCTGATCTGATAATTAGACTGATCCTTGGCCATTCGATGTTCAAAATCAGTCACTTTTTAAAATTCACTAACAGAGGTGAAGGCCACAACTTTGTTCCCAAGTCTTATAACAGAGGCAGTATCTTCAGAATTTGCAAACACGCGGCCCCTATGATATGATTCATGGAGCTTGTCTGTAATCCACTGAACTGCTTCCACACCAAGCTTAGTGCCATCATTTCAATCAAAGGCAGTGGGGGCTCCACCCTGCTGTAGGTGACCAAGAACATTTGTTCGACAATCAAAAATTCCTTTGCCTTCAGCTGAGTAAAGGTTATGTAGAAACTCTGTGGTGTAGTAGTCATGGCATTTTTCATTTGACTTTGCCAGAATTATTACGGACTAACAGGAAATGATTCACACAGTGACCAACACTAGTATCCCGTACTCCCTCCTGAGGTCTGACAATGCACTTTACTGGCCTGCTCCCTGCCCGCCGCCCAACCCTCTACCTTTTTTTTCTTGTTCTCTCATTCTTCCTCCTTACCCCAGCTTTTACTCAACTTTATGTTCCTCTCCCACTTGCCTCCTCTGAAAATGGACTCCTGCCCCCCTGGTGGGCTGTTCGGCGATAGCATGACTGGGCCAGGGGCTTCGCCCAAGGGCATTGCTAGCGAGGGGGTACAGCGACTCCTACGTTTTCGAACTCGACTGGGGGCAACATCTACAATTACCCACTCACAATCTGGTGTCCCTGGGGGGAGTTGGAGAGAGGGAGAATTACTCCCATATAATGAAGGATTTATCCTTGCTGTTGTGTGACAAACTGTCTAACTCACTATATATTTCAAGCCGAAATTTCCGTTTTCATTCTCCCGTTTTCTCATGTTATTCTTAAAAAGTTTTATTTAAAAAAAAAAAAAAGAAACTAACAGGATGGTGAAATATGTGAAATAGCAAAGGCGGAAGTGTGCGAAAAGTCAAAGGGTGTAAGTGGCATTGAGGTGGAAAATGATGAAAATAGTGAACAGATTGAATGATCTCATTCGCTATACTGCTGTCTAACTGACGTCCCCTGCGTACGGCGACCGATCACACTTTCTCTTCTAATAAAGACAAAATACATGTTAAAAAAATGTGTTGTATGTGTGTTACAAATCAGAAAAAAGCTACATTTTACTCCAATATTTAGATTGGTCGTGATATGGTTATGTTAAAAGTGTCAAATTAACCGTAGGGGTAAATAGCCTGTGATGCCTACTTTATATAAAGCGCTGCGGAATAAAATGGCGCTATATAAATACCAATAATAATAATATACGGTAAATAAATGCTCATGTTTTCGGTGACGGCTATTAAACTTAGACGGCAAACGAACCAAATTCTAAAATCGTTGCACATTGAAATGTCATTTTACTCCTTGTGCTTTGTGACCTGTAGCTCCCAAAAATGAACTGAAACCCTACACACATGGTGTACTCTGTAAATCAGGGCACATACATGAATTTATTTCGATTTTTAAAATTATAATAAATGAGAATTTATATATGTCACATAAAATGAAATCCCCTTTTGTCCTTTAAAACTGTATATAATACGTGTTGGTGCCATAAAATAACTAGATGGAAATTGAAGTGGTCTGGGTGTGTAGCGGAACCCCCTTTTTGGCTGTACTATTCCTTTTATTGATTGTTGGCCCTGCGGAGATTTTCCTGTGCCTGGAGTACACAATACTCTAAGTAACTAGGTATGGACATACTTTGTTCGGTATGGGAATAACAGCTGACATGTGAACCATTAAAATTCACCATACGAACAAAGTACCGAATGAACCGGACCACCCTGATGTGTATAATGGATAATTTACCTCCCTGCTTGCATTTCATTCCCTTGTGCGCACGAACCCGCCGCCATTTCAGCAGCCGAACACGTGGCGGCCACCATCTTAAATCCGCGAACAGCGGTGTTTGGACGTCGAGGGTCTGGAACTGAAAACGGACACTCGACTAGCCAAACACCGCTAAGACCTCCAGGGCTTCAGAAGGCACAGATAGAACCCCACGAACGACCCGGCGTTCGGTAGGATGAATCCCACGAACTAGGGGATTCATCCGGTTACCGAATGTACTATGGATGTTACATCAATTCGGGACTTTTGGGGCACGAAGGGAGACCGACCGCAGGGCCAGATTTCATGGAACTATTTTCGGCAACTGTGCCCATGCAGTCGGTCAAAACTTTACCTTCCCATAACCCCCGAACCCCTGGTCTGATCTGGGTGATTTTTGGATATGTTTCTCACCCAGATCAGGGCTACCATATTTAAGGGAATATTCCACCGATTTGGGGTACATCTGAAAAGTGGGGAAAAATGTGCATTGTATAATTGTATTAAAGGCTAATCTAAGGGGAGGAGATGTGTGGGAGGTAACGTCTATATGATTGGTGTAATGTGTAATTAATGTGAATCCCTCCCTTGCATGGGAGAATCTCATAAAAGCAGGAATGTTGCCATTAAACTTCAGTTCTGCTCCTGATACTGTGTGTCGTCCAGTGATTGGGAACGGTGATGGGATACTATTGGATTTTATTGCTGACTGTGCTGGATATTCTCTGGGATTTGTTACTTGTTCCTGCATCCTCTGGATATATTGGTGGAGTTAGGCTGTGGGAAATCAGCTCTCCGCTACAGGGTGCACAGTCCAAAGGTAAAGGTTTTTATAAACAGCAAGTATAACCTGTCAGGGTTAACACCATTTCGAGTGGCTGTCTGGTAGAGGAGCTTCCAAGAGGTTAGACAACTTTTGGTCACCTGACGCTGCACGTCCTGCATGAGGACCTTCAGCGTCACCGTATGAAAGGTTTATACAATGCTTTCCTATGGCGGAAGTCCAAATGGGAGCTTTAGGTCCCCCCTGGCGGCTGAGGATGGGGAGGGGAGTCTTAACCAGCACCAAAGGCCATCTGCGCCGGAATCTAGTGAGTGACAGAAGGGCTTATTAACCCCTTCTGTACCAAGGGGGAGAGGGGGGACTATAGGGAGCCAATCTGGAATTATAGCCGTTTCCTCGTCGGCTATTTGTACCTCGAATTGCAATGTATAATCCTGTATGATGAGAAGTAACTCTTTGCCTGCTGGTAGTGCAGGACTTCACATGCATTGAGTTTCTATAGCAATAAAACCAGGTGCTGCAGGGTGCCAAAAGCATTACACCCATCCTGATCTAGCTGAAATACAGGGAGCTCTCGCACGAAGCCTGGAATTTAAAGCAACACTGCAAGCACCATAACCACTTCAGCATGCTGGGATCGCCAGGCACCGCTCCCTCTCAGCTGGGTCCTGCAGACCAAGGGTTAGCTCAGCAGCTGGAGCGGAGGGGAGTGGCCCCGGCGGACCACAGATAAGAAGTCAAACTATTATTAAACTGTTTGATTATTTATATTGGTACCATAACCACTTCAGCATGCTATAATTAAACTGTTTAATTGTTTACATTGGCACCATAACCACCAGCGTGCTGACACTCTGCATGGAGGTTCTAGGAAGAATGAGCACGTCTATCTTTCTGTTTGTCTGGTTTGTGATGCTGAAGGTTATAGAGAATAAATGGCCGCACGCTTGCATCATTACAGCAGAAGATCTGAGTCATTCTAATTGCAAGTCCTGGCTATTTCCCACATTGTAGAAGAGTCCACTACTTCCTCAATACCACAGCCTCGACTGTAACCCCTTTACTGCCGGACTGGAGATTCCCAACACAGGACTGTAACCCCTTCACTGCCAGACTGTAACCCCTTCACTGCCGGACTGGAGATTCCCAACACAGGACTGTAACCCCTTCACTGCCAGACTGTAACCCCTTCACTGCCGGACTGGAGATTACCAACACAGGACTGTAACCCCTTCACTGCCGGACTGTAACCCCTTCACTGCCGGACTGTAACCCCTTCACTGCCGGACTGGAGATTCACAACACAGGACTGTAACCCCTTCAATGCCGTACTGGAGATTCCCAACACAGGACTGTAACCCCTTCACTGTCGGACTGGAGATTCACAACACAGGACTGTAACCCCTTCACTGCCGGACTGGAGATTCCCAACACAGGACTGTAACCCCTTCACTGCCGTACTGGAGATTCTCCACACAGGACTGTAACCCCTTCACTGCCGCCTGGAGATTTCCGACATGGGATTGTAACTTCTTCAGTGCAGGACTGGAGATTCCCAACACGGGACTGTAACCCCTTCACTGCCAGACTGCAGATTCCCAACACGGGACTGTAACCCCTTCAATGTCGGACTGGAGATTCCCAACACGGGACTGTAACCCCTTCAATGCCAGACGGGAGATTCCCAACACGGGACTGTAACCCCTTCACTGCCAGAATGGAGATTCCCGACACAGGATTGTAACCCCTTCAGTGCCGGACTTGAGATTCCGAACACGGGACTGTAACCCCTTCACTGCCAGACTGGAAATTCCCGACACAGGATTGTAACCCCTTCACTGCCTGGACTGTAACACCTTCACTGCCGGACTGGAGATTCCCGACACAGGATTGTAACCCCTTCAGGGCCGGACTGGAGATTCCCAACACAGGACTGTAACCCCTTCACTGCCGTACTGGAGATTCTCCACACGGGACTGTAACCCCTTCACTGCCGCCTGGAGATTTCCGACATGGGATTGTAACTTCTTCAGTGCCGGACTGGAGATTCCCAACACGGGACTGTAACCCCTTCACTGCCGGACTGGAGATTCCTGACACAGGATTGTAACCCCATCAGTGCAGGACTGGAGATTCCCAACACGGGACTGTAACCCCTTCACTGCCAGACTGCAGATTCCCAACACGGGACTGTAACCCCTTCAATGTCGGACTGGAGATTCCCAACACGGGACTGTAACCCCTTCACTGCCAGAATGGAGATTCCCGACACAGGATTGTAACCCCTTCAGTGCCGGACTTGAGATTCCGAACACGGGACTGTAACCCCTTCACTGCCAGACTGGAAATTCCCGACACAGGATTGTAACCCCTTCACTGCCTGGACTGTAACACCTTCACTGCCGGACTGGAGATTCCCGACACAGGATTGTAACCCCTTCAGGGCCGGACTGGAGATTCCCAACACGGGACTGTAACCCCTTCACTGCCAGACTGTAACCCCTTCACTGCCGGACTGGAGATTCCCAACACAGGACTGTAACCCCTTCACTGCCAGACTGTAACCCCTTCACTGCCGGACTGGAGATTACCAACACAGGACTGTAACCCCTTCACTGCCGGACTGTAACCCCTTCACTGCCGGACTGTAACCCCTTCACTGCCGGACTGGAGATTCACAACACAGGACTGTAACCCCTTCACTGCCGTACTGGAGATTCCCAACACAGGACTGTAACCCCTTCACTGTCGGACTGGAGATTCACAACACAGGACTGTAACCCCTTCACTGCCGTACTGGAGATTCCCAACACAGGACTGTAACCCCTTCACTGCCGTACTGGAGATTCTCCACACAGGAATGTAACCCCTTCACTGCCGCCTGGAGATTTCCGACATGGGATTGTAACTTCTTCAGTGCAGGACTGGAGATTCCCAACACGGGACTGTAACCCCTTCACTGCCAGACTGCAGATTCCCAACACAGGATTGTAACCCCTTCAGTGCCGGACTTGAGATTCCGAACACGGGACTGTAACCCCTTCACTGCCAGACTGGAAATTCCCGACACAGGATTGTAACCCCTTCACTGCCTGGACTGTAACACCTTCACTGCCGGACTGGAGATTCCCGACACAGGATTGTAACCCCTTCAGGGCCGGACTGGAGATTCCCAACACGGGACTGTAACCCCTTCACTGCCAGACTGTAACCCCTTCACTGCCGGACTGGAGATTCCCAACACAGGACTGTAACCCCTTCACTGCCAGACTGTAACCCCTTCACTGCCGGACTGGAGATTACCAACACAGGACTGTAACCCCTTCACTGCCGGACTGTAACCCCTTCACTGCCGGACTGTAACCCCTTCACTGCCGTACTGGAGATTCACAACACAGGACTGTAACCCCTTCACTGCCGTACTGGAGATTCTCCACACAGGACTGTAACCCCGTCACTGCCGCCTGGAGATTTCCGACATGGGATTGTAACTTCTTCACTGCCGGACTGGAGATTACCAACACAGGACTGTAACCCCTTCACTGCCGGACTGTAACCCCTTCACTGCCGGACTGTAACCCCTTCACTGTCGGACTGGAGATTCACAACACAGGACTGTAACCCCTTCACTGCCGTACTGGAGATTCTCCACACAGGAATGTAACCCCTTCACTGCCGCCTGGAGATTTCCGACATGGGATTGTAACTTCTTCAGTGCAGGACTGGAGATTCCCAACACGGGACTGTAACCCCTTCACTGCCAGACTGCAGATTCCCAACACAGGATTGTAACCCCTTCAGTGCCGGACTTGAGATTCCGAACACGGGACTGTAACCCCTTCACTGCCAGACTGGAAATTCCCGACACAGGATTGTAACCCCTTCACTGCCTGGACTGTAACACCTTCACTGCCGGACTGGAGATTCCCGACACAGGATTGTAACCCCTTCAGGGCCGGACTGGAGATTCCCAACACGGGACTGTAACCCCTTCACTGCCAGACTGTAACCCCTTCACTGCCGGACTGGAGATTCCCAACACAGGACTGTAACCCCTTCACTGCCAGACTGTAACCCCTTCACTGCCGGACTGGAGATTACCAACACAGGACTGTAACCCCTTCACTGCCGGACTGTAACCCCTTCACTGCCGGACTGTAACCCCTTCACTGCCGGACTGGAGATTCACAACACAGGACTGTAACCCCTTCACTGCCGTACTGGAGATTCCCAACACAGGACTGTAACCCCTTCACTGCCGTACTGGAGATTCTCCACACAGGACTGTAACCCCGTCACTGCCGCCTGGAGATTTCCGACATGGGATTGTAACTTCTTCACTGCCGGACTGGAGATTACCAACACAGGACTGTAACCCCTTCACTGCCGGACTGTAACCCCTTCACTGCCGGACTGTAACCCCTTCACTGTCGGACTGGAGATTCACAACACAGGACTGTAACCCCTTCACTGCCGTACTGGAGATTCCCAACACAGGACTGTAACCCCTTCACTGCCGTACTGGAGATTCCCAACACAGGACTGTAACCCCTTCACTGCCGCCTGGAGATTTCCGACATGGGATTGTAACTTCTTCAGTGCAGGACTGGAGATTCCCAACACGGGACTGTAACCCCTTCACTGCCAGACTGCAGATTCCCAACACGGGACTGTAACCCCTTCAATGTCGGACTGGAGATTCCCAACACGGGACTGTAACCCCTTCAATGCCAGACGGGAGATTCCCAACACGGGACTGTAACCCCTTCACTGCCAGAATGGAGATTCCCGACACAGGATTGTAACCCCTTCAGTGCCGGACTTGAGATTCCGAACACGGGACTGTAACCCCTTCACTGCCAGACTGGAAATTCCCGACACAGGATTGTAACCCCTTCACTGCCTGGACTGTAACACCTTCACTGCCGGACTGGAGATTCCCGACACAGGATTGTAACCCCTTCAGGGCCGGACTGGAGATTCCCAACACGGGACTGTAACCCCTTCACTGCCGTACTGGAGATTCTCCACACGGGACTGTAACCCCTTCACTGCCGCCTGGAGATTTCCAACATGGGATTGTAACTTCTTCAGTGCCGGACTGGAGATTCCCAACACGGGACTGTAACCCCTTCACTGCCGGACTGGAGATTTCTGACACAGGATTGTAACCCCATCAGTGCAGGACTGGAGATTCCCAACACGGGACTGTAACCCCTTCACTGCCAGACTGCAGATTCCCAACACGGGACTGTAACCCCTTCAATGTCGGACTGGAGATTCCCAACACGGGACTGTAACCCCTTCACTGCCAGAATGGAGATTCCCGACACAGGATTGTAACCCCTTCAGTGCCGGACTTGAGATTCCGAACACGGGACTGTAACCCCTTCACTGCCAGACTGGAAATTCCCGACACAGGATTGTAACCCCTTCACTGCCTGGACTGTAACACCTTCACTGCCGGACTGGAGATTCCCGACACAGGATTGTAACCCCTTCAGGGCCGGACTGGAGATTCCCAACACGGGACTGTAACCCCTTCACTGCCGTACTGGAGATTCTCCACACGGGACTGTAACCCCTTCACTGCCGCCTGGAGATTTCCGACATGGGATTGTAACTTCTTCAGTGCCGGACTGGAGATTCCCAACACGGGACTGTAACCCCTTCACTGCCGGACTGGAGATTCCTGACACAGGATTGTAACCCCATCAGTGCAGGACTGGAGATTCCCAACACGGGACTGTAACCCCTTCACTGCCAGACTGCAGATTCCCAACACGGGACTGTAACCCCTTCAATGTCGGACTGGAGATTCCCAACACGGGACTGTAACCCCTTCACTGCCAGAATGGAGATTCCCGACACAGGATTGTAACCCCTTCAGTGCCGGACTTGAGATTCCGAACACGGGACTGTAACCCCTTCACTGCCAGACTGGAAATTCCCGACACAGGATTGTAACCCCTTCACTGCCTGGACTGTAACACCTTCACTGCCGGACTGGAGATTCCCGACACAGGATTGTAACCCCTTCAGGGCCGGACTGGAGATTCCCAACACGGGACTGTAACCCCTTCACTGCCAGACTGTAGATTCCCAACACGGGACTGTAACCCCTTCACTGCCGGACTGTAACCCCTTCACTGACGCCTGGAGATTCCCAACCCTGCACTGTAACCCCTTCACTGCCTGCGCTGCATATTCCCAACCCTGGACTTTAATCATTTCACTGCCTGGGGTGGGGATTCCCAACCCGGGACTTTAACCCCTTCACTGCCGGACTGGAGATTCCCAACAGAGGACTGTAACTCCTTCACTGCCGGACTGTAACCCCCTCACTGCCAGGACTGGAGATTCCCAATACAGGACTGTAACCCCTTCACTGCCGGACTGGAGATTCCAACCATGCACTGTAACCCCTTCACTGCCTGCGCTGCAGATACCCAACCCTGGACTGTAACCCCCTCATTGTCTGGGCTGGAGATTCCCAACCCTAGACTTTAACCCCTTTACTGCCTCGCTGGAGATTCCCAACCTTGGAATGTAACCCCCTCACTGCCTGCGCTAGAGATTCCCAATGATGGACTGTAACCCCTTCACTGCCAGACTGGAGATTCCCAACCCTGGACTGTAACCCCCTCACTGCCTGCGCTGGAGATTCCCAACCCTGGACTGTAACCCCTTCACTGCCAGACTGGAGATTCCTAACACAGGATTGTAACTCTTCACTGCCGGACTGGAAATTCCCAACACAGGATTGTAAGCCCTTCACTGCCGGACTGGAAATTCCCAACACAGGATTGTAAGCCCTTCACTGCGGGACTGGAAATTCCCAACACAGGATTGTAACCCCATCACTGCCGGACCGGAGATTCCCAACACAGGACTGTAACCCCATCACTGCCGGACCGGAGATTCCCAACACAGGACTGTAACCCCATCACTGCCGGACCGGAGATTCCCAACACAGGACTGTAACCCCATCACTGCCGGACTGGAGATTCCCAACACAGGATTGTAACCCCTTCACTACTGGACTAGAGATTCCCAACACAGGACTGTAACCCCATCACTGCCAAACTGGAGATTCACAACAACGGACTGTAACCCCTTCACTGCCGGACTGGAGATTCCCAACACAGGACTATAACCCCTTCACAGCCGGACTGGAGATTCCCAAAACAGGATTGTAACCCCTTCACTGCCGGACTGTAAACCCCTCACTGCCGGGACTGGAGATTCCCAATACAGGACTGTAACCCCTTCACTGCCGGACTGGAGATTCCTAACACAGGACTATAACCCCTTCACTGCCGGACTGGAGATTCCCAACCCTGCACTGTAACCTCTTCACTGCCGGACTAGAGATTCCCAACACATGACTGTAACCCAATCACAGCCGGATTGGAGATTCCCAACACAGGACTGTAACCAAACTGTAAGTAGTTTTTGGTGATTTTACAGGATTTTCTCTTATGTCATTCCTTGTGATTAACATCAAGTCACGAATACATAATTAGTTATGCAAATTAGTAAGGCGTGTATTTTTTTTCCAAGAAAGGTGGCAACCCTAACTACTCTTCACGTACTATTGCCTAAGTATGGAAACTTAAGAGGGATACATGGGAACAAAACATGTGTGGACTAACTGAAATGAAATTAGTTAAGGTAATGCTGACTTTGGTCTCTCTAACACTGTGGCATGTCCCTTTCTTCTACACTCACTACATCCACCTTTTCTCTGTCTCAGAACAATAATACTCTAGGAGTACTCTCTGTAATACAATCTCAGCAGGGCACACAGCTGGAAGGGATTTTTTTTAAAGTGTTGCAATCACATAGGAAATAGGAGGAGTCCCTTGTTAAAAATCTTAAACAGGAACTGGGACCTCAGAACAACGAGAGACACAGACACAGACACAGACACAGGACACAGGACACAGGACACAGGACACAGGACACAGGACACAGGACACAGGACACAGGACACAGGACAGGCTGACATCAGGTAAGATCACCCCATTCATACACTTTATCTGGCTTGGGCACATGTGGTTCTTTATACCCAACTGAGGCTCAATGCTCCCAATCCTGTGTTATGTGAGTTAAAACTGGTGATATTTCACACTGCAGCTGGATCCTGTGCAAGGCTCGTGCTAAAATAGAATTCTGCAAAAACTAAATCCTATGACTCCCAGCCAGCTGTGCGGAGACTGCAGTTAGCATGCTGTGCAATGTCCTGTAATATCTATACTCCTATGACTCCCAGCCAGCTGTGCGGAGACTGCAGTTAGCATGCTGTGCAATGTCCTGTAATATCTATACTCCTATGACTCCCAGCCAGCTGTGCAGAGACTGCAGTTAGCATGCTGTGCAATGTCCTGTAATATCTATACTCCTATGACTCCCAGCCAGCTGTGCAGAGACTGCAGTTAGCATGCTGTGCAATGTCCTGTAATATATATACTCCTATGACTCCCAGCCAGCTGTGCGGAGACTGCAGTTAGCATGCTGTGCAATGTCCTGTAATATCTATACTCCTATGACTCCCAGCCAGCTGTGCAGAGACTGCAGTTAGCATGCTGTGCAATGTCCTGTAATATCTATACTCCTATGACTCCCAGCCAGCTGTGCAGAGACTGCAGTTAGCATGCTGTGCAATGTCCTGTAATATCTATACTCCTATGACTCCCAGCCAGCTGTGCGGAGACTGCAGTTAGCATGCTGTGCAATGTCCTGTAATATCTATACTCCTATGACTCCCAGCCAGCTGTGCAGAGACTGCAGTTAGCATGCTGTGCAATGTCCTGTAATATCTATACTCCTATGACTCCCAGCCAGCTGTGCAGAGACTGCAGTTAGCATGCTGTGCAATGTCCTGTAATATCTATACTCCTATGACTCCCAGCCAGCTGTGCGGAGACTGCAGTTAGCATGCTGTGCAATGTCCTGTAATATCTATACTCCTATGACTCCCAGCCAGCTGTGCAGAGACTGCAGTTAGCATGCTGTGCAATGTCCTGTAATATCTATACTCCTATGACTCCCAGCCAGCTGTGCAGAGACTGCAGTTAGCATGCTGTGCAATGTCCTGTAATATCTATACTCCTATGACTCCCAGCCAGCTGTGCAGAGACTGCAGTTAGCGTGCTGTGCAATGTCCTGTAATATCTATACTCCTATGACTCCCAGCCAGCTGTGCAGAGACTGCAGTTAGCATGCTGTGCAATGTCCTGTAATATCTATACTCCTATGACTCCCAGCCAGCTGTGCAGAGACTGCAGTTAGCATGCTGTGCAATGTCCTGTAATATCTATACTCCTATGACTCCCAGCCAGCTGTGCAGAGACTGCAGTTAGCGTGCTGTGCAATGTCCTGTAATATCTATACTCCTATGACTCCCAGCCAGCTGTGCAGAGACTGCAGTTAGCATGCTGTGCAATGTCCTGTAATATCTATACTCCTATGACTCCCAGCCAGCTGTGCAGAGACTGCAGTTAGCATGCTGTGCAATGTCCTGTAATATCTATACTCCTATGACTCCCAGCCAGCTGTGCAGAGACTGCAGTTAGCGTGCTGTGCAATGTCCTGTAATATCTATACTCCTATGACTCCCAGCCAGCTGTGCAGAGACTGCAGTTAGCATGCTGTGCAATGTCCTGTAATATCTATACTCCTATGACTCCCAGCCAGCTGTGCGGAGACTGCAGTTAGCGTGCTGTGCAATGTCCTGTAATATCTATACTCCTATGACTCCCAGCCAGCTGTGCAGAGACTGCAGTTAGCATGCTGTGCAATGTCCTGTAATATCTATACTCCTATGACTCCCAGCCAGCTGTGCAGAGACTGCAGTTAGCATGCTGTGCAATGTCCTGTAATATCTATACTCCTATGACTCCCAGCCAGCTGTGCAGAGACTGCAGTTAGCGTGCTGTGCAATGTCCTGTAATATCTATACTCCTATGACTCCCAGCCAGCTGTGCAGAGACTGCAGTTAGCATGCTGTGCAATGTCCTGTAATATCTATACTCCTATGACTCCCAGCCAGCTGTGCAGAGACTGCAGTTAGCATGCTGTGCAATGTCCTGTAATATCTATACTCCTATGACAACCAGCCAGCTGTGCGGAGACTGCAGTTAGCATGCTGTGCAATGTCCTGTAATATCTATACTCCTATGACTCCCAGCCAGCTGTGCGGAGACTGCAGTTAGCATGCTGTGCAATGTCCTGTAATATCTATACTCCTATGACTCCCAGCCAGCTGTGGTGTGATTACTACTGGCAATGTGTGTTCTGTCATTGTCCCCAGACCCAGGACTGTGGATAAAGTCTATGCTAGCATGCTTGTTAATATAAGTTACTTTGATATAGGACATTCTCCTAGTTTTCTGTTAAAGGGAATATGGCAGTCTATATACCAGTAAAACCTTTTTAAAATGTACATTGTGCTACATGGGGGCCAATAAGCAGGCATTTATATTAAATAACAGGGAAGTGATATCCAGCTACACAATGTGTCCCTGAATAGCCAGGTTACAGTATACACAGTATCACAATGTGTCCCTGAATAGCCAGGTTACAGTATACACAGTATCACAATGTGTCCCTGAATAGCCAGGTTACAGTATACACAGTATCACAGTGTGTCCCTGAATAGCCAGGTTACAGTATACACAGTATCACAATGTGTCCCTGAATAGCCAGGATACAGTATACACAGTATCACAATGTGTCCCTGAATAGCCAGGTTACAGTATACACAGTATCACAATGTGTCCCTGAATAGCCAGGATACAGTATACACAGTATCACAATGTGTCCCTGAATAGCCAGGTTACAGTATACACAGTATCACAGTGTGTCCCTGAATAGCCAGGTTACAGTATACACAGTATCACAATGTGTCCCTGAATAGCCAGGATACAGTATACACAGTATCACAATGTGTCCCTGAATAGCCAGGATACAGTATACACAGTATCACAATGTGTCCCTGAATAGCCAGGTTACAGTATACACAGTATCACAGTGTGTCCCTGAATAGCCAGGATACAGTATACACAGTATCACAATGTGTCCCTGAATAGCCAGGTTACAGTATACACAGTATCACAATGTGTCCCTGAATAGCCAGGATACAGTATACACAGTATCACAATGTGTCCCTGAATAGCCAGGTTACAGTATACACAGTATCACAATGTGTCCCTGAATAGCCAGGTTACAGTATACACAGTATCACAATGTGTCCCTGAATAGCCAGGTTACAGTATACACAGTATCACAGTGTGTCCCTGAATAGCCAGGATACAGTATACACAGTATCACAATGTGTCCCTGAATAGCCAGGTTACAGTATACACAGTATCACAGTGTGTCCCTGAATAGCCAGGATACAGTATACACAGTATCACAATGTGTCCCTGAATAGCCAGGATACAGTATACACAGTATCACAATGTGTCCCTGAATAGCCAGGTTACAGTATACACAGTATCACAGTGTGTCCCTGAATAGCCAGGTTACAGTATACACAGTATCACAATGTGTCCCTGAATAGCCTGGATACAGTATACACAGTATCACAATGTGTCCCTGAATAGCCTGGATACAGTATACACAGTATCACAATGTGTCCCTGAATAGCCAGGATACAGTATACACAGTATCACAATGTGTCCCTGAATAGCCAGGTTACAGTATACACAGTATCACAATGTGTCCCTGAATAGCCAGGATACAGTATACACAGTATCACAATGTGTCCCTGAATAGCCAGGATACAGTATACACAGTATCACAATGTGTCCCTGAATAGCCAGGGTACAGTATACACAGTATCACAATGTGTCCCTGAATAGCCTGGATACAGTATACACAGTATCACAATGTGTCCCTGAATAGCCAGGATACAGTATACACAGTATCACAATGTGTCCCTGAATAGCCAGGTTACAGTATACACAGTATCACAATGTGTCCCTGAATAGCCAGGATACAGTATACACAGTATCACAATGTGTCCCTGAATAGCCAGGATACAGTATACACAGTATCACAATGTGTCCCTGAATAGCCAGGATACAGTATACACAGTATCACAATGTGTCCCTGAATAGCCAGGATACAGTATACACAGTATCACAATGTGTCCCTGAATAGCCAGGATACAGTATACACAGTATCACAATGTGTCCCTGAATAGCCTGGATACAGTATACACAGTATCACAATGTGTCCCTGAATAGCCAGGATACAGTATACACAGTATCACAATGTGTCCCTGAATAGCCTGGATACAGTATACACAGTATCACAATGTGTCCCTGAATAGCCAGGTTACAGTATACACAGTATCACAATGTGTCCCTGAATAGCCAGGATACAGTATACACAGTATCACAATGTGTCCCTGAATAGCCAGGATACAGTATACACAGTATCACAATGTGTCCCTGAATAGCCAGGTTACAGTATACACAGTATCACAATGTGTCCCTGAATAGCCAGGTTACAGTATACACAGTATCACAATGTGTCCCTGAATAGCCAGGATACAGTATACACAGTATCACAATGTGTCCCTGAATAGCCAGGATACAGTATACACAGTATCACAATGTGTCCCTGAATAGCCAGGATACAGTATACACAGTATCACAATGTGTCCCTGAATAGCCAGGTTACAGTATACACAGTATCACAATGTGTCCCTGAATAGCCAGGTTACAGTATACACAGTATCACAATGTGTCCCCGAATAGCCAGGTTACAGTATACACAGTATCACAATGTGTCCCTGAATAGCCAGGTTACAGTATACACAGTATCACAATGTGTCCCCGAATAGCCAGGTTACAGTATACACAGTATCACAATGTGTCCCTGAATAGCCAGGTTACAGTATACACAGTATACTCTCTCACCCAACTGTCTCATGTGTTTATAGATGGAGAAGGCGTATATAATCCTGCCCAGGACAAGTAATAATGCCATAATTATATAGGTCGCATTGAAAGACCCCAGTAAAAAAAAAAAGGGGGGGGGGGGGGACATGCAGGGGTCCAGCTAGGCAGGTCTGGCCTTTACAATCCCAAACTCGCCATTTAGTGAGCAAACCCCAGAGAAGGGCAGAGAGCTGGTTGTGAATGTGAAAAGTTAACCTCTAACCCCTACATGGGCCTAAATATGTCAAACAGGTCCAGCGTCCCTCTTCGTATATTCACAAGGGCTGATATCTAGATGGACACGCTTTACACAGGGTCTGGAAACTCTCACACTGCCATGGACTATGCTGGGAACACATCCTGCTTTCCTTAATCTTTGTATATGTTTAGGGCAGAGAACAATTAATGTACAATTAAAGCAGACCAGTCATTACCGGTATGAAGTTTAAGAAAGAAGTGCTTTTTTAATGTGGGTACAGTGTATATATGAAACAAACACAGTTTTCATAGGCGTGTATCCAACTGAAGACAAATTGTAACCAATCAGACGTTCAGTGCCAAAAATATAATTATTCATATAACCTTACGTATTGCAGGAAATCTACTGCGCATGTCTAGCACGTCTTCTCTAAGCTATGCCTGTGAGACAGAGAAAAGGGAGTACCGATTGCAGCCAAGAGAGGAAATTCTGTATTTTATGCCCTGCAGATGTGAAAAGATGTAACTAAGGCAAAAGGCTTTTTAACCCCTTATTTACCTGTATCTATGACAAGTCTCCTTTTCTCTATTACTGAAGGTGGCCCCCCTGCCGCTTGGCTGAAGTGGTTAAAACCTCTTCAGCCACTTACCTTTCTCCAGCGCCGGGCTCCCTCCTCCTGACGACGTCAGCGCCAAATGCGCATTTAAACCGCCCATAGGAAAGCATTACTCAATGCTTTCCGATGGACGTTCAGCATCTTCTCACTGTGATTTTCACAGTGAGAATCGCAGAAGCGCCTCTAGCGGCTGTCAGTGAGACAGCCACTAGAGGCTGGATTAACCCTCAGTGAAACATAGCAATTTCTCTGAAACTGCTTTGTTTTTAGCTGCAGGGTTAACCCTAGATGGACCTGGCACCCAGACCACTTCATTGAACTGAATATTGAGCCTATAGTGGTCCTTGAAGCTGTGTACTATACATTAAGCTGTATAACGTACAGTAATGGACCACTATAGGCACCCAGACCACTTCAACTCAATGAAGTGGTCTGGGTGCCAGGTCCATCTAGGGTTAACCCTGCAGCTAAAAACATGTTTCAGATAAAAACTTCTATGTTTACACTGCAAGGTTAATCCAGCCTCTAGTGGCTGTCTCCCTGACAGCCAACAGCCACTAGAGGCGCTTCCGCAATTCTCAGTGTGAAAATCGCATTGACCTCATGCAGCGTGAGTTCAGATCCCCATAGGAAAGCATTGAGTAATGCTTTCCTGTGGGCGGTTTGAATGCGCGAGCGGCTCTTGCCATGCATGTGCATTCGGCTCCACTCGGGAGCTGACATGGGCAGGGGGAGGAGAGGTCATCAGCACCGAGGCAGCCCGGTGCTGGATTAAGGTAAGTGGTTGAAGGGGTTTTAACCCCTTCAGCCCAACGGGAGGGGGTCTACAAGGGAGGGGGGGACCTAATAAACCTATAGTGCCAGGAAAACGTGTTTGTTTTCCTGGCACTATAGTGCTCCTTTAATTAAGGACACATGACGTGTGTGACACGTCATGATTCCATTTTATTCCAGAAGTTTGGTCCTTAAGGGGTTAAGCTGTATTAGTTCTGGTGACTATCGTGTCCCTTTAAATGACTTTGGCAAGCTGCCTCTAATTCAGAGATCTGTGATATCTGGCACTCTCCTCCGTATCAGAGAGAGCTGGGCAGGACAGATACTTCCAGTGAGGTGAGGATTTGGGATGGTGACACATTGTTTATAATCTGAGGGCTCCATACGCTAATATCTGTATCTCTTTCCTAGAACATGGAGGTGCTCTCCAACGTCCTACAGGTGGCGGAGACCATCTACAGCCTTTGCGAAAGGGCCAGTTCTAATAAGAAGCAATGTGCTCGGCTGCAGAAAAAAGTGAAGATGCTGCTCTTGACTGCTGGCGTCCTGGGGAAGCAACATGGCAAATCGAAGGAGCTGAAAGTGGTTCTGACAGAGTTGGAGCTAACACTGAAAAATGCCGAGTGCTGGGTCCAGAAATATTCCCAGCGCGTCTGGTGGAGGAAAGTAATACAGGCCAATGGCATTAAGGAGGAATTCGATTTGATCAATGATCGGCTGACTGATGCGGCCACAGTAATTTCCTCCATGATGTTAGCCGAACAGAGAGAATCGTTCCTAAAGTTCTTCGATGAGAAACACCGAAAACGGCAGAATGAGAGAGATACAGAGGCCGATCTGGCAGAGCTGAAAGATTATCTGAGAAGTATGTCTGTCTGTCTGTCTGTCTGTCTGTCTATCTTATAAAACTTTCATTCTAGTAAACCTGGTGTCCCCCCACCATGCCGCCTATCCAGTGGGTGTGTTTATTAAACGGAACTTCGGGCTGAATGTAACCATGCTTTTAGAATGAAGACTATAGCAGTAGATAGAGGAGCGGGATAAGATGTATAACATTTGGCGTGAGAGTACACGTATTCGCCAAACTCTTTAAATCTCCTTAAAGAATAATAAAGCATACTTAATGTGAATGTATTCGTTACAAGCTACTAATAAAGGCACAAGGCAAACAATTCTAATAGTTGCAAAACGTGTAGGAGGATATTGAGGAAGATAAAAACAGCATGGAGTTTCTGACTTGATTGATGGCATCTCACTTAATTTCTTGCAGAATGCAAATTTAGATATTAGAGACATCAGGGTGCAGGTATGAATCTGGAGAAGAAATGCAAAGAGACGCTATGTAATGCCAGAAACCATCACAACTACCGAGTACCTCTGGAACGCAACACTTACTGAAGCTGTTTTGATGTATAGATCATGTCCCTGCAGTCTCACTGCTCAATTCTCTGCCATTTAGGAGTTAAATCACTTTGTTTATTAACATTAGTCACACCTCACACCGGAATGTGACTTGCACAGCCTTCCTAAACACTTCCTGTAAAGAGTCATCTAAAGTTTATCCTTCCTTTATTGCAAGTTCTGTTTAATTAAGATTTTCTTATCCCCTGCTATGTTAATAGCTTGCTAGACCCTGCAAGAGCCTCCTGTATGTGATTAAAGTTCAATTTAGAGATTGAGATACAATTATTTAAGGTAAATTACATCTGTTTGAAAGTGAAACCAGTTTTTTTTTTCCATGCAGGTTGTGTCAATCAGAGCCAGGGGAGGTGTGACAAGGGCTGTATAAACAGAAACTAAGTGATTTAACTCCTAAATGGCAGAGAATTGAGCAGTGAAACCTGAGAGGCATGATCTATACACTAAAACTGCTTTGTTAAGCTAAAGTTGTTTAGGTGACTAAAGTGTTCCTTTAATTAAACAGAACTTGCAGTAAAGAAAGCCTAAATAGGGCTTTCTTTACAGGAAGTGTTTATGGAAGGCTGTGCAAGTCACATGCAGGGAGGTGTGACTAGGGTTCATAAACAAAGGGATTTAACTCCTAAATGGCAGAGGATTGAGCAGTGAGGCTGCAGGGGCATGTTCTATACACCAAAACTGCTTCATTAAGCTAAAGTTGTTCAGGTGACTATAGTGTCCCTTTAAGATTTTCTTATCCCCCGCTATGTTAATAGCTTGCTAGACCCTGCAAGAGCCTCCTGTATGTGATTAAAGTTCAATTTAGAGATTGAGATACAATTATTTAAGGTAAATTACATCTGTCTGAAAGTGAAACCAGTTTTTTTTTCATGCAGGCTCTGTCAATCATAGCCAGGGGAGGTGTGGCTAGGGCTGCATAAACAGAAACAAAGTGATTTAACTCCTAAATGACAGTGAATTGAGCAGTGAAATTGCAGGGGAATGATCTATACACTAAAACTGCTTTATTTAGCTAAACTAATTTAGGTGACTATAGTGTTCCTTTAAAGAAAAGGAAGCCTCTGAAGACCAGGCCTGTCCCCTTTCAGCTAGGAACGATTGTTTTATGTAGACTAGAGCATGATCTTTGGAACCAGGCAGAGCTCGAGCAGGCTTCCACTTGTATGGCCATGTTGATCTTTCGTGGACAGATATGCAGTCTTCTCTCCTGGATCAAGTTTTCTGAACTGGAGACTTGAATAAGAAGTCTTCCCCACATTTGTTCTATTGCCTGCAAGCCTATCTCATGCAATTGCTTTGGTGGCCAGATGAGGAAGTAACACAGGGTAACGTGTGCAGATCTGTGAGCATGCCCACAAAATGGCAATAAGAGCAGCCTACACAAGCCATTGGTAGGAAATCAAAGATAGCAGCGCTGGGAAATGAAGATCTGGTGCCATAAATAAAGGCAAATAAAAGTTAAAGGCAAGAGGCAAACGTGGGAGCATAATAGTTGGTCACTGGGGGAACGTGGTAGTGTTGTTTTAACCCTTTATCTTCCAGAATTCTGTAAGAATGTTTTTGCTTTCATCTAGTTTGCAAAATGGAATTTAGTCTACAAATCCTCACTTATTCTTCAGGAATGACCAGCAGTCTATAGGGAAAGGAATTTCTCTGTGAGGAGGCCATTACTTTTAATGTCAGTAAATATAATGAAAATGTTGGCGTCCTCCTCCTTCCAAACAGTAAAGGAAGATAGAATGGGTTATAGCATTCCAACAGTCAGGGATAGGAAAGGAATGAATAGACTCTGTCACAACCGCACTTACCTGTAGTTCCCCCGTCATGTTTCTGCCCGCGGCTACAGCGTTCTTCTCTCAGTGCACGCCGAGGACTCTGGCGTGCCCAGCAGCATGTGCAGTCCACTGGCATCCCTGCAGCACGTGGACGCGGTGGCGCGGCTCTCCACGCCGCGACCCGCATAATCCCCAGCGGAGACCACGTGGGATTTCACTTTCATTAGGCACGCGTGCGCCTGAAAGCCGGCCTCTTAAAGTAACAGTACACCTGAAATTGTTTAAAGGCCTAATCACCTTTTAACAAATAGAATGTGAGAGGTGGATGCCTCTCCCCTATATAATCGCAGTCTCATTGCTCAGTTCTACTGTGCTTACAGTGGTGTCAACATCAGTGTGCCTGTCCTGCCTTGTTTGATTTATCTGGTATCTGACCCCTGCCTGTTCTATCGTCTATGAACCCGTGCTGCCTGAACTGACCCCTGGCTTCCCTCGACTACGAATTTGGTTTTCGTCTTTGCTGATTCCTGCCTCCTGGACTCCTCCCGTCAAATCCGTAACAGACGTAACACTCTACCATTTCACTGTTAGCGTTCCAGAGATTCCAGAGACGGCTATTATAGCAGTTTTAGATACTTTTTTTTTTTACTTTAGAAACATAATTTAAGTGTATTTACTGCATATTTGACCATTTGTATTCATTTTGTCACACCTACTACCTACATTCAAATGTTTTTTTTGTTGTTTTTATAGTAACACTTCCGACCTGTATGAAATATTGCAAGATAAAGCACAATGTATATGGTCTAAAGCTTTTGCATCCCTAAAAAATGTTTATAAAAGATGAACAAATAATTGAAAAAAACCTAACATAAATTGTATTTACTTTTCATTGTGAAAGACAAAATCAAACAAAAAAAACTAATTGCTGTTTTATGATGTTTATGTGCTAGTTTCGCATCTTTTGACTGAAGTAAATGTAATGATAGTCATTTTTTAATGGGGTTAATAAAAGTTGTGTATTGGGCACAGCTAGAAGTGACATTTTCCAATTTTGTCTGTTCCAGATGAGTTCCAGCCCAAGGCGCAGGACATACTCTCTCATGTCGCAGCAATGAAGGCTTATTGTAAGTCACAGCAATGATGAAATACATGGTATCACTGAGGGTAGAATGTCCGGTGTCCATGCAGATTGTCTATAGCAGTCAATCGAAGTCCTGAAACTCCATAAAGTAAACTTCTCTCACCTAAACACACTATTTTACTTTATCTTTGTTTACTGTGACGACAAATCTAGGGGAATAATGTACAAATTACACTTAAACGCTCCACACACAGAAAGCACTTCAGCTGTGTCTAGAGCGTGTCCTATCTGTGACCATTTTATATAATTGGGGGTAGAAACACCTCCCTGGCACCAATTTGACAGGATTATTTCATTCTGCTTCCAAAGCTAGAACTCCCCTACCCCTTTCCCCCCCCCTTCTTCCCTTTCCCCCCCACCCCATTCCCACCCCTTTGTCGTCAATGAGATGTCTTACTGCTTATTAACCAGCATTGGAGAGCCACAGCTAGCACACGGTGGATCTCAACCAGAGCCCTATGATTGGCTTATTCTCCGGCACACAGAGAGCAAGTCAGTCGGGGAAGGACTTTTTTCTTAATTAGCTCAGCTACTAAACAGTTTTTTATAAATCCATGTCGTGTTTCTTTAATCCACCGATTTCTCATTCAGATCAATTATTTGTGGTTTTCTAACGCCGGCAGGTTTGCGCACATCCTGGGATATCAAGGAAATCCGGAGTACCGATCTAACAGTGGGAGAGTTGGTGATTGAAAGGCCCAGTCATTTTCTGTACAGAGGAGAGTATCACAAGGGCCCGGTGGCTATCAAAGTGTTAAAAGGGCAACTGATCAAAGATAATGAGTAAGTGGCTTTCTGCTTCTGTCAAAGTGCTACAAAGATGTGTTTTAAATATGCAGCCTGCCCTAAGATTAGTAAATTATTGCAAATTAACGTGTCTTTACTTTCAGTTATGTACGAAAAGTATTTCAGTCAGAAAGTGAAACCATGAAGAAATTTGAGTGTGGGAATATCTTACGACTCTTTGGGATCTGTATTGACAACTCCAGTAAGTATATTATTAAAGGGACACTATAGTCACCTCCACAACTTTAGCTTAATGAAGCCGTTTTGGTGTATAGAACACGCCCCTGCAGCCTCACTGCTCAATCCTCTGCCATTTAGGAGTTAAATCCCTTTGTTTATGAACCCTAGTCACACCTGCAGTGGAATGATCTATACACTAAAACTGCTTTATTTAGCTAAAGTAATTTAGGAGACTATAGTGTTCCTTTAAGGGAATTTCTCCCCCTCTTGGAGTCCGTCTTCCGATATCTCTTTTCTGATCTCCACTCTGCGTCTTTGTTTCAGAGAGTGAGCCGTGTTATTCCTTAGTGATGGAGTTTTGTGAAAAAGGAACTCTACGAGACCTCCTGAACAGAGAGCGGGGTCTGCCCTGGGAGCAGCGAGTCTCCATGGTGCTGGATGCCGCAAGAGCTTTGTACAGGTGAGGAAATCCCAAGTCGCAGATCTGACTACAAATGAAGGTATGATAACCTTGCAGGGCTGACCCCATCACACAGAGCAGATCACCTAATGGCCTTGTTCTTGACGTGCAGGTTACATCATTCAGAGATGAAAGCCATCCTGCATGGAAGTCTGAGCAGCTCCAAGTTCTTGGTGGATGGGACATACTGTCTGAAGGTACCAGACACTCTCCTTTCTTCATCCTCATTTCTAATCCGTCTGTCGTGTTATTATTTTCCCTGGTTTCCCATCCATCCTGCCTCTAATGCTGTCTTTTGTGGAAATAGCTGTTCCACCTTAATCTCCCCCTCTAGTCTGTCTCTCATGGTGCCGTCTGTCCCACTGTTCTCCTCCCCCCCCCCCCCAGTCTCTCTCTCATGGTGCTGTCTGTCCCACTGTCCTCCCCTCACTTGTGTAAAGGGGGCAGTTTCTGTGTTCCTTTCAGTGGTTGACTTTCGTTTGTGGCTTTTTTCTTAGTTAGCTGGGTTTGAGCTCTCCAAGACAGAGTCCTCTATGAGGAGGACCTCCAATTCGGAGAAGAGAAAGAACAGCATTGGATGGGCGTACATGGCTCCAGAGACATTGAAGAACATTAACGCTTATAATAAACGCAGTGAGATCTACAGGTCAGTGTCACTGGGCAGGAGGGGTACATGGGACACGTCTCTTCACATAAATAACTTACCGTATATACTCGAGTATAAGCCGACCCGAATATAAGCCGAGGCCCCTAATTTTTCCCCAAAAAACTGGGAAAACTTATTGACTCGAGTATAAGACTAGGGTGGGAAATGCAGCAGCTACTGGTAAATTTCTAAATAAAATTAGATCCTAAAAAAAATATATTAATTGAATATTTATTTGCAGTGTGTGCGTATGAGTGCAGCGTGTGTATGAGTGCAGCGTGTGTGTGTGTATGAATGAATGCAGTGTGTGTGAGTGCAGTGTGTGTGTGTGTGTATGAGTGCAGTGTGTGTATGAATGCAGTGTATGAAGGGCCGGTGCAAGGATATTTGCCCCCCCCCATATGTCCTGACCTCCCCTCCTCCTCCCTCAGTGGTCCTTACCTCCCCACCCCCGTGTTCCTTCACCCCCCTCCCCCAGTGGTCCTGACTCACCCCTCCCCTAGTGGTCCTTACTTCCCCCTCCCCTCCCCTAGTGGTCCTTATCCCCCCCTCCCTCCCCTAGTGGTCCTTATCCCCCCCCTCCCTCCCATAGTGGTCCTTATCCCCCCCCTCCCTCCCATAGTGGTCCTTATCCCCCTCCCTCCCATAGTGGTCCTTATACCCCCCCCCCCTCCCACCTCCCACAGTGGTCCTTATACCCCCTTTTTTTTTATTATTTTTTTTATTATTATTATTTTTTTTTATTATTATTATTTCTTATTTTATTTTTTTTTTCGTCCCCCCTCCCTGCTTGATACATGGCAGGGAGGGGGGCTCTCCTTCCCTGGTGGTCCAGTGGCAGTTCAGTGGGGGGGAGAGGGGGGCTGGCAGAGCTGTACTTACCTGTTCTGCAGCTCCTGTCAGCTCTCTCCTCCTCTGCGCCGTCCGTGCAGCTCCTTCTATCAGCTCACACTGTAAGTCTCGCGAGAGCCGCGGCTCTCGCGAGACTTACAGTGGGAGCTGACAGAGGGAGCTGAACGGACGGCGCGGAGGAGGAGAGAGCTGACAGGAGCTGCAGGAAAGGTAAGTACAGCTCTGCCAGCCCCCCTCTCCCCCGGTCTGTATTATGGCAATGCAAATTGCCATAATACAGACTCTGACTCGAGTATAAGCCGAGTTGGGGTTTTTCATCCCAAAAAATGGGCTGAAAAACTCGGCTTATACTCGAGTATATACGGTAATAGAAATCCGAGCTCCAATATATGCTTCTTGCTTCATACCTGTACTTCTAGCAGTTTATCGGACTCGGTATGTGTTCTGATACACGAAAAAAATGTAGATAGTGGAGTGCTGATTAAATCAAAATAGATGAGAATAGGGTAAACAAATAGGAAACCTAACGACCTATCAATATAGAACAAATAATTAGATAAATAAACCCTTCTCTTTTAATAGATCATAATTTATTAATAAAATACAGACAAATATAAAAAGAAAATAGCATCTATAGCAAATATTATGTCTATTAAGAGTTAGTAATAAAAGCCATGCAAAAGTCCAGACCTTATTCGAAATGCTCGGCGTCCCGAGTCAGCAAAAATGTGTAATGCTGAAAAAATATCAAATAGTAGTCCTATTTGAAGTGCAAATGTTGGCTGGTATCGATGGGAGTCAGACCTCTCCAGACGCGTTTCTCCGCTTCAGCGGCTTTTCGAATAAGGTCTGGACTTTTGCATGGCTTTTATTAGTAACTCTTAATAGACATAATATTTGCTATAGATGCTATTTTCTTTTTATATTTGTCTGTATTTTATTAATAAATGGATTTTTAAATTAACTTTGAGTGTGCCAGTAAGGTCAATAATTATAATCTATTAGAAGAGAAGGGTTTATTTATCTAATTATTTGTTCTGATACACACTGGTAATTGGATAAACGTCACCCATTGGATAAAGCCGGTGTGCTCACTTAATGTATGAATATGCACCACGGCAGCGCCTGGATACAACACACAAACCAAACTGCAGCGACTCCAGGATTGGAAACTAAAAAAAAAAAAAAAAAAAACTCTTCATTTAAGCAACCAAATAGTTTTGTTTTTGTTTTTCTTCAAAAATCTAAGGACAATGGCCCATATTGATTAACTGTGTATAAATCAATGCACATCACCACCTAATGTATTTTATATGTACAGCGTGTTATTTTCTCCCTTCCAGCCTGGGGGTGGTGTTGTATGAGATTGCCAGTGGAAACGTCCCATTAGCGGGTAAGTAGCTTTCTTTGAACGATTTCACAGCAGAGAAACCTAGATGGTAATAAGGTGGGATTCTGAGACAGTGATTGACGCTCTTGGAAATCAGAGGAATGTTGCTTTATATATTTATAGAGCTGGGCTGTCATCAGAAACATGTTGGAGAGAAATCCAAAATAGGGACGGTTTAATGCGTACCACATTTAGCCATTTTAATAAATCTATCCAATCAATGTGCTGTGTTTACAGGCCTCTGTGTGTGTCTGTGGTGCAACACCGGGTCACATTATAAAGAGCTTGTGGAGAGATCTCGCAGTCCCCGAACGGTGGCCTTATGGTATACAATGTGTTTCCACTTGTAGGACTGACTGACCCAGAGAAACACCTGGATGAGCTGCATCGGATCCTGACAGCCGAGGTGGCCACCGGCCTTCCCACGGATTGCCCAAAAATTCTCAGTGACATCATCACACAGAGTCTAGAAAGCGACCCTACTAAACGTCCAACAGCCGGAGGTACGGGTGCTGATCAGCTGGTATACAAATGGAAAACTATGCAACAAGGGCATTGTAGTTAGAACAAATTTATATATAGATTCAGATGTATAGGATTTAAGGGGAAGGTAAACGATTGCGTGCTGCATGCTTCTTTCTGTGTGAGCTGCCGTGCAGGTTTCATATGATTTATACTACGTGTTCATAGAATTCAAACTTTAGGTGTTGTGTGTTTTTAATTCTATGTCTATACATATGGAGATCAGTGGTGTATTTAGGTCACTCACTGATTTGACACACTGAGACAGACATACACTTACTCGGACACACACTCACTGACAGACGCAGACACACGCACTGACTGACAGACACACACACTCACTCAAATTCACTGACACACATTCACTGAAACACACACACTCACTCAAATTCACTCACTCAAATTCACTCACTCAAATTCACTGACACACACACACACACACTCACTCACATTCACTGACACACACATTTCCCCACACTCACAATTGTTTTTATTATCATTTTTTTAAAATTTTAATCCACCTAGTCTCCCTACGTTTGGGATAGCTGGGTGGATTTCTCACCGGGGGTCCAGTGGGGCTGCTGGACAGAGAGGAGGCCGGACGTACAGGCAGGCAGTGGTTTCCTAGTCAGCGCTGGTGAGGGAGCACTTTCCCCTGAGCTTTCTGCTCAGCTCCCTCGCGCACCGCAGAGTGATGCCCGGCAGGAAACCACTGCCCACCTGCCCTGGGGGAGCCCAAAGGTGGCCAGCCGGCCAGCTCTTGGGCTCCCATAAAACAAGGCAAACCAGGTATTTGCCTGGGCATTTGGAAATTGCCGCCCAAGGCAAATACGTCCCTGATGGAGATTAACATATTTATGTACAGGGTTTTCACCAAAGTGAGAATTCAAAGTGAATTTCAGATTTAAGGGTAAAATAGCTGAACTAGAATAATTCTCTAAATCAACTGTTCTCAGTTCGACTGCTTTGGCCTTAAATGTGAAATTCACTTTCAATTCTTACTTTAGTGATTTACCCTGATGGAGTCAACACAGAATTCCGCATACACTGTATATTTCATTGTAGAGTTATTGGAAGCAAGAGAATAGATGGGTACGAAATGATACCCTATTTCAATCACAGTGAAAAAATGAACTATTCGTGAGCTGCCAAAATCTGTAAATGTCCAGCCATACTGGTGGGTAAGACTAGGAAGTGGTTGTGGTTTACGTGATAGATAAAAGCTAGAACCAAGTACAGGGGAGCTCAGGTCAATACTAGAGAAATACCTAGCTGGTATTATACACAGTAAGCCTCTGGGGTATAGCATAATAATGACACAGCTAAAGATTCGAAACTTCTAACGAGATTAAAGGGAAGATGGTCTCAACAGCGACAACCAGATAGAAAGAACTGAAAATCAGGAGGGTTGAAAAAAAAAAAAAAGTCCAGGAAAATGATGATGGATTTCAGCCTGCGTCCATTGTCCTCCAGGGTAGTGAATGGAGTCATGGGACTGGGGATTGCTACATACCAAACTCTACCATTCTGACCATATTTGGTATTACATGGAGGAGTGTGTTACGTTTATATTATTATATTTAGACTGTTTTTACAATACACACAGATTGCTATCAAAAATAATATTCTAATAATACTAAAATAAAAAATATATAATTATTTTTTCTTTGCCGGGGAGGGGTAGTCAAACATCCAAGACTGATATTAAAAACCGTTGTCAGTATGGTTTTACTAAACATGCTATTCCCTCTGTATTCCAGTTATTGTGGATCTTTTGATTGCCCATCAGAACCAGCCAAACAGCCCTATTGAGACCACTGTATAGAGTGCAGACAAGAAACTCTGCGAGACATCCACCCTGGAGAAGAAGTTACAGAGTGCTTGCACTTTTTTGTATTATAACTTGTTACACCAACGCTAACTTAGGGTTAATGTACGGAGCTGGTATTTCTGACCCAGAGACTGAGCGCACACGTGAATCACTGAGTGGAGTTAGGTCGACTGTGACAGACTGCAAAATAAGCTCCACAAAAATATTCATATTAAGTGACCGTGTGCTAGTAATCTCCCACCCACCAAATCTTTGGAAGCCGTAATGCACATTATATTGCCTCTAAAAAAATGAATTGTGTATTGCAAGTACAGAAAAACCGATAGCACAATAAAAGAATACATTATCTATGAGTCCAGATGATGGACATTACAACTGTGAAACAACAAGAAGGTGAATGTGGTAAACATTAAAAGTTAGGCAGGCAGTTGGCGTAGACGGTGAATGTGGTAAACATGACGTTAGGCAGGCAGTTGGCGTAGACGGTGAATGTGGTAAACATGACGTTAGGCAGGCAGTTGGCGTAGACGGTGAATGTGGTAAACATGACGTTAGGCAGGCAGTTGGCGTAGACGGTGAATGTGGTAAACATGAGACGTTAGGCAGACAGTTGGCGTAGACGGTGAATGTGGTAAACATGACGTTAGGCAGGCAGTTGGCGTAGACGGTGAATGTGGTAAACATGACGTTAGGCAGGCAGTTGGCGTAGACGGTGAATGTGGTAAACATGAGACGTTAGGCAGACAGTTGGCATAGATGGTGAATGTGGTAAACATGACGTTAGGCAGGCAGTTGGCATAGACGGTGAATGTGGTAAACATGAGACGTTAGGCAGACAGTTGGCATAGACGGTGAATGTGGTAAACATGACGTTAGGCAGGCAGTTGGCGTAGACGGTGAATGTGGTAAACATGACGTTAGGCAGGCAGTTGGCGTAGACGGTGAATGTGGTAAACATGAGACGTTAGGCAGACAGTTGGCATAGACGGTGAATGTGGTAAACATGACGTTAGGCAGGCAGTTGGCGTAGACGGTGAATGTGGTAAACATGACGTTAGGCAGGCAGTTGGCGTAGACGGTGAATGTGGTAAACATGATGTTAGGCAGGCAGTTGGCGTAGACGGTGAATGTGGTAAACATGAAACGTTAGGCAGACAGTTGGCATAGACGGTGAATGTGGTAAACATTAAAAGTTAGGCAGACAGTTGGCGTAGACGGTGAATGTGGTAAACATGAGACGTTAGGCAGACAGTTGGCATAGACGGTGAATGTGGTAAACATGACGTTAGGCAGGCAGTTGGCGTAGACGGTGAATGTGGTAAACATGACGTTAGGCAGGCAGTTGGCGTAGACGGTGAATGTGGTAAACATGACGTTAGGCAGGCAGTTGGCGTAGAAGGTGAATGTGGTAAACATGAGACGTTAGGCAGGCAGTTGGCGTAGACGGTGAATGTGGTAAACATTAAAAGTTAGGCAGACAGTTGGTGAAACAGACCGACGGGCACCCCGACTGGATACCTCCGTTAAAGGATGCTCCTAGCGCTTCCTGAGGACTTCAAGCACTGCAGCAGACACCACAACCACCGAATCTGAGAAGCATATGAATCCTCTGAATGCTGTAGACAGTTGAATAGGAACCATACGAATAGGTTTGCACTCCTAGCAGTCAAACTGAAACAGCATGCAATAAATCCTCCCCCAATAATGAGACGACACTTCACTTTGAGGGTTAAACAGGAACTCTAGATTTATTCACACACTGTCTTATAAAGGATTCTCCCATGCAAGGGAGGGATTTACAATACACCAATCACACAATGGTTACATCCCACAGATTCCCTCCCCTTAGCCTGGGAGGTAATCCAATTATACATACAGTTTAAAACATTCTTTTTACGCAACTTTCATAACTCTAAAACCATACATCCAATTCACATAAAAATTACATATTCACAATCAATCCATTCAGGGGAACAACATATCAAATGGCATGAATCAGACCAGGGGTTCAGAAGTTAGTAAACTATCTTTTAAAAACCCCTGCCAGCACCCTCCAAGGACACGTGGCGAGGTCGGTTTCGCCACAGTTGGCATGGAAGGTGAATGTGGTAAACATGCGACGTTAGGCAGACAGTTGGCATAGACGGTGAATGTGGTAAACATGAGACGTTAGGCAGACAGTGAATGTGGTAAACATGCGACGTTAGGCAGGCAGTTGGCATAGACGGTGAATGTGGTAAACATGAGACGTTAGGCAGGCAGTTGGCATAGACGGTGAATGTGGTAAACATGACGTTAGGCAGGCAGTTGGCATAGACGGTGAATGTGGTAAACATGACGTTAGGCAGGCAGTTGGCGTGGAAGGTGAATGTGGTAAACATGACGTTAGGCAGGCAGTTGGCATAGACGGTGAATGTGGTAAACATGACGTTAGGCAGGCAGTTGGCATAGACGGTGAATGTGGTAAACATGACGTTAGGCAGGCAGTTGGCGTAGACGGTGAATGTGGTAAACATGAGACGTTAGGAAGACAGTTGGCGTAGACAGTGAATGTGGTAAACATGAGACGTTAGGCAGACAGTTGGCGTAGACGGTGAATGTGGTAAACATGACACGTTAGGCAGACAGCTGGCGTAGAAGGTGAATGTGGTAAACATGAGACATTAGGCAGACAGTTGGCATGGAAGGTGAATGTGGTAAACATGAGACGTTAGGTTGACAGTTGGAGAGGAAGGTGAATGTGGTAAACATGAGACGTTAGGGAGACACTTGGCTTGGAAGGTGAATGTGGTAAACATGAGACGTTAGGTTGACAGTTGGAGAGGAAGGTGAATGTGGTAAACATGAGAAGTTAGGCAGACAGTTGGCATGGAAGGTGAATGTGGTAAACATGAGACGTTAGGTTGACAGTTGGAGAGGAAGGTGAATGTGGTAAACATGAGACGTTAGGGAGACAGTTGGCTTGGAAGGTGAATGTGGTAAACATGAGACATTAGGCAGACAGTTGGCATGGAAGGTGAATGTGGTAAACATGAGACGTTAGGTTGACAGTTGGAGAGGAAGGTGAATGTGGTAAACATGAGACGTTAGGGAGACACTTGGCTTGGAAGGTGAATGTGGTAGACATTAGGCAGACAGCTGGCGTGGAAGGTGAATGTGGTAAACATGACGTTAGGCAGGCAGTTGGCGTAGACAGTGAATGTGGTAAACATGAGACGTTAGGAAGACAGTTGGCGTAGACGGTGAATGTTGTAAACATGAGACGTTAGGCAGACAGTTGGCGTAGACGGTGAATGTGGTAAACATGACACGTTAGGCAGACAGCTGGAGTAAACGGTGAATGTGGTAAACATGAGATGCTAGGCAGACAGCTGGAGTAGACGGTGAATGTGGTAAACATGAGATGCTAGGCAGACAGCTGGAGTAGACGGTGAATGTGGTAAACATGAGATGCTAGGCAGACAGCTGGAGTAGACGGTGAATGTGGTAAACATGAGACGTTAGGCAGACAGTTGGTGTGGAAGGTGTAATGAGTCTTACCAGATCAGGAGTCCAGCTCGCAGAGTTATACGCTCACCCTTGCAAAGTAGACACAGACCAGGGTGACCAGGTAAGACGCCACCTGGCCTGTGAGTCTGTGCACGGGGGCTTTCCTGGAAAAGTGCTCCAAGACGCTGTACAGTAGGGATTAGCAGAAACATAGTCAAGGGAAGCCAGAGATCAGAGTAGTCCAGGAGGAAAGCCAAGGTCAGAAGCTGGAATTAGACAGGAAACACTGGAACGCAGATACGACGAGACAGGAACCAAACAAGGGAACCAGAGTCAATGAACTGACACCCCTCCCAGGGTGTGACAGGCTTTTATATCCAGCCAATTAATATGGCATACAGGTGTGCTAGAGTAGCCACGGGTACGTTCAGCTCCCAGTGCTGCAACAAGGCAAGGACACCTATTACGGCAATACTATGAATGGCTGGATAGAACAGTGTCAAAAGAGCAAGATACACTAAGCCAAAGTCCAGGGTTCAAATCCCCTGCACTCCTGGGGTGACCTCGTCTGGCAGACTGGATGTCGTGGCGAGAACTGTGACAGAAGGTGAATGTGGTAAACATGAGACGTTAGGCAGACAGCTGGCGTAGATGGTGAATGTGGTAAACATGAGACGTTAGGCAGACAGCTGGAGTGGAAGGTGAATGTGGTAAACATGAGATGTTAGGCAGACAGTTGGCGTAGATGGTGAATGTGGTAAACATGACGTTAGGCAGACAGTTGGCATAGACGGTGAATGTGGTAAACATGAAACGTTAGGCAGACAGTTGGTGTAGACGGTGAATGTGGTAAACATGACGTTAGGCAGACAGTTGGCATAGACGGTGAATGTGGTAAACATGACGTTAGGCAGACAGTTGGCATAGACGGTGAATGTGGTAAACATGACGTTAGGCAGACAGTTGGCATAGACGGTGAATGTGGTAAACATGAGACGTTAGGCAGACAGTTGGCGTAGATGGTGAATGTGGTAAACATGAGATGTTAGGCAGACAGTTGGCGTAGACGGTGAATGTGGTAAACATGAAACGTTAGGCAGACAGTTGGTGAATATAGTCATTGTATAGTCATACAGCCTAATATATTGTCCGTGGGGATTCTTTTTACATAACTTGCACCACTAAACTGCTCCACTAAATGATAGGACTCCTCTCTGGTAGCGTATGCAGGATATACTGAGCTGGTATCTGGTTACTATATGATATTCTATCCACCCAGTCTTCTGGCAATACTCTTAGTAATAATAATTACTCTATAGAGGACAATGGATAGCCATATCTTGGGAGACCTCAAGGAAGAGACAACGCCAGCTTCTTTCTTGGCAATTCAGCAGAACTCAGACTCTGACTCAGTTTATTGTATACAGATCCAGCTTACAATGATCACAGCATACAGTCACATAAACATTACACAAAACTTTCACCAAAACAGAGAAAAGAACTACAAAGCTACAAAGTGATTCCTTACACTAGTTACCACCTCCCCCTGTGCCAATACACCCTGACAACAAAAGGTTATCTTGGTTGGACCCCCAGTCCCTTCAGAGCCCTCTCTGGTTACATCAGCACAGCCCGTCGCTGTAGTAGATAGACTCGCTGGCTCCCCCAGCAGGTGGTCACTCACAGGGCAGCATTTCATTTGATTAACACACACAATGCATTTTACACCTAACTATACTTTATGCCTCAATAGAGAGCTGACCCACAGCTGCATATACAGACACACACTGAACTCTGCAATACAGGGTACACAATACACAGATGCCTGTAATACAGAGATACCTCGGTACATGGAAAACCATCCATCACAGTCCTGTTTTGTAACGTAGTTCTTTCTGTGCTCTGCATCTTTCTAGCAGGTAAAATATGAGCAAGCTGCTGCAGGGGGATATATGGGTATTTTTACACTTTATCACTAGACACCACCCAGTATTCTTAGGGAAGAAGCAATGAACGGCTTTGGTTTCACAGAAACTATTGGCAAAAACGGATGACAACTCATATCGCCGACTGTGTACATTCAGATAGTTACAAAGTCCTCCCGAAGATACAAATGCCGTACCATTCCCATACATTTTCCTTTCACTTTATTCTTCCACGTTTTACCTGCCTTGATTGGTCACATCGTGATGAAGTTATTATGGTATTATGATGTAAGCTCTGCCCCTGGACTTCCGTGTGATTTGAGGATTTAATCAGGAATCAGGAAGTTCTCTGTCAGCAGCTCTCAGAAATCTGTACGTTTCTCATTACTTTTTGTGGATGGGGAGCTGCTGATAGGCTGAGGGTGTCAGCTGAGTGTCCCTTTAATAAGCTATAGTCCAAACACACACAGCACCCAAACACACACAGCACCCCCAGACACACACAACACCCACAGCACCCCCAGACACACACAACGGACACAGCACCCCCAGACGCACACAGCACACCCCCAGATGCGCACACAGCGCACCCCCAGACGCGCACACAGCGCACCCCCAGACGCACGCACACAGCACCCCCAGACGCGCGCACACAGCACCCCCAGACGCGCGCACTCAGCACCCCCAGACGCGCGCACTCAGCACCCCCAGACGCGCGCACTCAGCACCCTCAACCACAGCACCCTCAAACACAGCACCCTCGCTCACACACACAGCACACTCCCACATATATATATATATATATTTATATATATTAACCCTCAGTGAGTTAACAAAGAAAATTAGAAACCTAGAATGTGACGGCATACACACTCTTACACACTCTTACATACACACACACTGCGCCCCTCACACATACAATACGTCCAAATATATATATATGATCTTGATAAAGACCCAGCAGGGTCGAAACGTTGATTTTTTTGCTTAAACAACAGCTATGTATTCATTGGGAATGCAGTAAATATTTTTGCACTACAATCAAGACCTAGTGTGCTCCCTTTATTGCTTTTTCATATATATATATATATATATATATACACAGACATACACTACAGCAACCCTTACACTGCACCACTACACACATTATGCTCCAGATACATGCTAGATCCCTTACCCTATATGCACTCTTAATCCTCTATACACACACACACACACACACACACAATCTCCTATACACACTCTGGGTCCTTTACACACTAGAACTCCTACACACACACACTGCATTCCTTGTCAGCAAACACATACAACATTCTCTAAACACACCCTCTCTACAACCCCTACACACACTACGTCACCTATACACACACACACTACAGCCCGTATACACACACTCGCTACATCCCCTAGAACACTATGCCCTCTATACACACACTCTCTACAGCCCCTAGCCACACATATTACACCACAAACACAAATTAAATTGACCTATTTACACAATACCATACCACAATGTACACACATGCAATCCCTCAAGCAGGCTCCAAACACATGCACCATACACTTTCCTGGCCCTTTTGTCTTCTGGTATCCCACTTGTGGGGACACCAGAGACAATTTAAAAGCAAACACAGCGCAAGCATGTTATTCAATTTGCTTGCGCTGCACAGAACGAATTCAGGGCCTTTTTCTAATGCCAGAGCTCTTCAGCGCGGCTCTGCGCATTGAACCAACATGCTCACTTTGAGAGGGGGCGTGCTTGTAATTAGTGATGACAAAACACACCATCTCTGGCCCCGCCCCCTTAGGGGGCCGCTCTGATTGAAAAATGCCCGGGCCTAATTTTTTTCCCAGTCCGGCCCTGGCTGATGTTGTTGGGTGAGGGGGTACGCGAGAGCAAATGATAAGAGGTGGTGATCAGAGAGTGGATATGGAGTGTTGCAGATATTAGATACTGTACATGCATAAGTGAAGATTAGGTCAAGGGTATTGCCAGCTACATGGGTGGGAGAATTTGCCCACTGCGATAGCCCGAGGGAGGAAGTCATTGAAAGTAGTTTAGAGGCTGCAGAGGTCAAAGGTGGGTTTATAGGAATATTGAAGTCCCCGAGAATTAGGGATGGAATGTTAGAAGAGAGGAAATAGGGTAGCCAGGCAGCAAAGTGGTCAAGGAAGAGAAGAGGGGAACCAGGGGGACGGTAAATAACAGCAATGTTAGCAGAGAAGGGTTTGAAAAGGCGAATTGAGTGTATTTCAAATGACGGGAAAGAGAGAGAAGGGGGGGTGGGAAGAGGTTTAAAAGAGCAGTGAGGGGAGAGGAGAAACCCAACACCACCACCTTTACATTCAGAGTTTCTTGGGTTGTGGGTAAGTTGGAGACCACCGAAGGAAAGATGCAGGGGGGGCAGTGTCAGAGGGGGAGAGCCAGGTTTCTGTTAAGGCTAGTAAATCTATGGAATGAGAGATAAAGAAGTCATGGACAGCAGTGGATTTAGTTATATTGCAAACAGAGCGTGCGTTCCAGAGGGCAGTATTGAAGGAGGATCTAGAGGAACATGAGATGGGTATGATACCTCTGCTCTGAAGATTCAGCAGGACTTGGTTGCTTGGGAGTGCTGGGTGTTAATGCTGTTTTAAGGGGCCCAGTCTGAAATATAAGGTCTGAGGTTAGAAAAAAAATAAAAAGAAACAAAACACACTAATGGGAGGCAGCCAGGGCGGATTATTCCAGGAAGTTTCCACTCAGCCAAACAGAAAGTGAAAGCAGTCGCTCACACAGCGTGGGTGGAGATGAAAGGACTCCCAGCCCGGGACAGGCACATAACTCCCAGCCAGGGACAGGCACATAACTCCCAGCCAGAGAGCTTTTACTGAGCGGTGGGTGATACATTGTAACTCGCCATACACAGTGTGGGCGTGATTTACTAAACTCCGAGTTGGAGAACATTGAAGTATTTTGCTAGATCTATTATTTTTGCCTGTTGCATTTAAATGTGTGTTCAGTTAGGAGTTTATTGAATAGCCTCCTCTGTGATCATGCTAGACATACTATAGTGTCAGGAAATGGATTCATTGTAACAGATTGTACATAATACATCTCACTGGGAAAGAAGTATGTAACAGGGGGCGCAACCTACTCTGCAAGGGCCAGTGGGGATCACAGTAATCACAGCTTCTATTCAATGAAAGTAATAAGGACAATCCATATTAAATGATCAGAAATGATTTATTGAGGGATCTGATGTATGGAAAGGCTTGTCAGTGAGTCTGGGGGTACACAGCAGATGGTATTAGATGACCAGAGGTGACTCTGTGAGGGATCTGCTGGGAGCATGAAATCCTTCCTAGAATACCTCTGTTTAGGGGCCCAGCTAGGGGTGTAACTTTGGGCTAGCTGTGTATAAGAGCCACCCCTGGTGTCAAGGAAATGTATGTTCTGATTCACTGCCCGGGATTTACAAATCATAGGCAGTGACTTTAAAATGTACAGATACCAACCAAAATATGTCCTCAGCCCTCCAAATATATATATTGCACTTCTAAATGAGCCTTGCGATCTCTTCAGTCAGGGCTGATAGCACTATAATATAGCCAAAAATATTAATATCAACGTCCACTGTCGTTTTATCTAATCTCATCTTCCGTGTTCCCTTTACATTAAAGGTAAAACCGACAAACTAACATTTCAATAAGGACTGTCACTTCTCTGGAAAATATACCATTGAAAGTCAGACTTGGAATATGGAGGTACTGGGCCCCATCTTTAATATTGCTAAAACAGTCTACCAACTGTGTGAAACTGCCGAGTCTAACAAGAAACAGTGTAAACGTCTGAAATATAGGATAACACTCTTGCTTTTACCTGCTCAATGTCTCCACACCCAGCCGGAGAAATCTAGGGAGCTGGAGAGTGTCCTAAAGGAGCTAAAAGTGGTTTTAGAAAATGCTCAATGCTGGGCCTTCAAATACTCCAAAATGGCATGGTGGAAGAAGTTAATGCGATCTGGCCACATTAAGGAGGAGTTTGAACATGTCAATGACCGTCTCGGTGATATGGCCGAGTCCTTGCAGATCCTTCTTATTGTAGAAAAAAGATCTGAATTTATGGAACACTTCAAGGAAAGTCGACGTAAGGCCCAGAATCTCCAAGCTGTTGAAGAGGACATAGCAGAGCTAACACAATCCTTCCAGAGTATGTCCTATTGCTTTTTTTTAATTTTTATTAATTTAGCTTTTTATTGGTTTTTCAAGAGCGATAGAGTACGTGCATGCATTGACATTGAAAAATGTACAATAGAATTGATCACTAGTGAAATTTGGCATTCAGATATATAATGCACATGGCGACATCAATGACATTAATACAAAGGTGTACAATCAATGGGAAAACAACATGTTACATTATATTCAGGTCACGTCTGGCATATGTGCAGTTAGCGGCATCAAATTGTGTACATTATAATATGTGCATTGTCACATTGTATTTTTGACCACTGGGATACTGGCAAGCCATTCTATGGGTGCTCTTTACAGCTTGCAAACACCTGTATGGGGTGTGTGGGACACAAGCGAGTGGGCTGGAAGGGTATGCTGTGGAGTCTATACAGCCACACAGCTTGATCCTACAAATTGTTGTTGTGACTACTTTGTTGGCGGTAAAAGTGGCCCACGGAGTCCATACCTGAGTGAATGTTGTGGAATGGCAAGGCAGGGAGTGTTATGGTACTTTTTAGCAGTAAACCAAAATGTTTAAATGTCTATCTGTTCCTGTCCAAATTAATAAAGTAAATTGCGTATATACGCTGAAGTAATTAAGTCTGACACACAAGGTTCAGGTTAAAATAACTTCGAGAAAATTTATTGGCAAGTGATTAAAAAGCGGACGCGCAGGTCCTTTTAAGAGACATTTTACGTCATCATTGATTATTAGAATATCAGCAAATAAACATCATTAATTGGATTAATTGTTAAGTGTCGTGATCAGTGTCCTCCTATCAATATTATTAATTGGTTCAAACAACTAAGTGGTTAGTCCCGTGCCCACCCACCAAGAGGTGGGATTGTTCTGGACACGGGTGGGGGGCAAGGGGTCTTGAGCGTCATTTTACACGGTCGGTGATCTCAGGCCTCGTGGCCAGGTGCAAGGTCTCTTATGAATAGAACATTTCATTACTACTGTGTTCTCATGGCCTTCAAACTATACTATGTTGCAAATCTAAGGAAAAGTCAGCAATTCCTGTGTTAATCATGTCTTTATAGAAAATACAGTCTTTGTTCTATTGTATTAGATGTGCTGGGAAATTCTGTCATGTAAGGTAGTTTTAAAATGAACAAGTTAGGTTATGAGGACAAAATGGAGGATTGAAGAAGTCAGGTTAGGAGGACAAAATGGAGGATTGTCACAGTATAAAGTTAAAATGGAGTTAGTGCAATAATTGAATACAAGTGCAATAAGGTTTTTTAAATAATCCCACATCAGTCCCCCCTATGAAATGTTAGATTCTAAGAGATAAAACTTTATTAAGTTAGTACCAGGAAGACGTGTTAACCCAAAGGCACAGGAACCCCGTGGCCGCTAGCTAGGTGTTAATGCAAAGTGCAAGGCTGTCCCTAGTTCTGACCCTGATAGGCTAACTCATCCGTCAGTATGGCTCTCGAACACTTCACACCCATGGGTATCCCATGGCAGCTAATCCACCACTTCTCCAACACGGGGTCTTTACCATTCACTGACAGATGCTGTCCCTAAGTTAGTCCCTTCCTAGAATTCCTGCACTTTATCAACAAAAGGGATTGTTTGCAGCGGCAGACAGGGTGAGTTGATGTCTTGGAGCTCTTGGTCATCAACTTCGAGATGGGTGAAAGTGGGTGCCGCTTGGTCAACAGTCTTCAGGAGGGATTTTCTCAGACATGGGAGGATACAACAAAAGAGAAGAGCAAAGATAAAAAGAAAAATTAGTATAGCCATACCAATATGCATTAAAGCCTTTTGCCATCCTGTCATCCAACCAAACCATCTTTCCCAGGGATCTTGTATCCCAGAATTCCTTTTTAACTCTATAGACAGGTCATTTAATTTTTCTATGGCTAATGTAACTTTACCATTAGGGCCTGTGTTTTCTGGGATATAGGTACAACAGGTCAAGGTGTCAGGTAAAATTTTACAAACCCCTCCTTTTTCGGCTAAGATCATATCTAGGGCCATTCTATTCTGGAAAGCCATTTGGGATGTGGCCTGCAACTGTTCGGCCAACCCCTGGAGGTCGTCTCTGGTATAATTAACAAACCGCTGTTGATTATAATAAATGTAATTGATCCAATTTAAATTCTTGTTTGTGGTAACTATGGCAAAAAGTGATTCAAATCCTGCAGCAACTTCATCTCTTGCTTTAAATTCATTGGGTACCCCCCTAGGCACCCCAATAGCATCAATATAAACATGAGGATCAAAACTTCCTTTCACTGGGGCGTCACGCTTAACCTTAGTGTGCCTGGACTCATGGGTGACGAGGTGTGTGTCAGAGATAATATGTATAGGCATAATAGCTTTAGCCAAAGTACACTCCCCCCACCATTCCTTGTCCATTCTGGATCTCAGCTGTAAATCCCCACACAACCAGTAGATGTCCCCTAATGACCTGGTGTGAAACTGCAACAAGTCCATAGAGACACTCCTGTAGGTAGCACAATACCCCTTAGAGAAGTTACCCAAGAATCTACCAATTCCATCATAATTAGCATAACAAGTGTAATTACCTTTATACACGGTAATACCGTCTGGGGGTTTGACATCCTTGGTTAGGAGAGGATACTCCTTTGTCCATGCACTACATATGGACCTGTTAAAATCATAGTGATAGGCAAAAAGGCTTAAAACACATTCCTCTATATCTACTGGCAGGATTAGAGGTACGGTACCCAGGTGAGGCCGGGCACCACCACACACATAGCATGCAGTCTTATTATGCTTATTAGCATTATATTTCATCCATTCTAACCATAAATTTACATCATTAAAACCTGTTTCAGCGGCCATGGTATCTTCAAAGGTGGGGTTAGCAATGGCCATCATGTCTTGAAAGGTCTGGATATGAGGTTTTAATGGGTTAGGGACCATATGGGTGGCCCCTTGCCACTCGGAAGAGTTGCACATATCTTTTAGGAAGAAATGCCCTAATTTGCGGTAGGAACCCTTTTTCCAATACATTCCCATCACATACTGGTCGGCATCCGTTGGGCTTGGATGCTCAATATTAAGGATTAATTTCATTGGTGTACCTCCCCCAGGCTTTCTCAAAGTCATTCTCTGGAGAAGGGATCTACCTTGTTCATCTACTTTAGATAAGGCACTTTTTGGTTTGTAACCCCAGGCAGGCCCGGCATTCCATCCCGCCGCCCCCCAATGATTACAATTGTGCCCCCATTGTTTGTCAACTACACAAACATATGGGTCTTTTGAATGAGGGATATCTCTGTAAATACTCTGGATTTGTGATGTGGGGAACGGGCATTCTACAATGTCACAATAGTCAAAGGTGTAAGTAGCCACATGGGTGCATGATGAATTGTACCAGAAGGTATACCCACTAATATCTTTGGTGATGGCTACTTGTTGGGCCTTTATAAGGCTGATTAAGGAGAAGGTGTACCAGAGGTACATGCTTGTGCGGTATTTGCTTCCTCAGGGGCTGGAGATTTCTTGCAGTGGGAAGCGTGGATCCAATTTGGCCTGCCGGCCAGTTTGACGGAGGTTGCGGTAATCAGGAGAACTTGGAATGGACCGTCAAATCTTGGTTCCAGGGTATTTTTCCGCACAAACTTCTTGACCAGAACCCAATCTCCGGGAAGCAGGTTATGGGTACCTGTATCCAAATCGGGATCTGGAATTGAAGAGAAAACTTGGGCATGTATTTTGTTCAAGGCACTTGCAATAATCTACTAAAACATCTGATTGGAGCTGTAACTGCTGCGGATAATAACAACCTAGTCTGGGTGCTGTCCCAAATAGAATTTCATATGGGGACAGTGAATGCTTCCCTCTAGGTGTGTGCCTAACACTAAACAAAGCTATTGACAGGCTTTCTGGCCAGGGCATCTTTGTTTCTTGTGACATTTTTAACATTCTGGCTTTTAGAGTGCCATTCATGCGCTCTACTTTACCACTACTTTGTGGGTGGTAAGGGGTGTGGAAGGCTAGGGTCACCCCTAGAGCAGTCCAAATTTCTTTGGTCACTGTTGCTGTGAAGGCTGGGCCTTGATCACTTTCAATGACTTCTGGGAGCCCAAACCTACATACTATCTCTGTAAGTAGGCGTCTTGCGGTTGTTTTTGCAGTGATATTGGCCACTGGGTAGGCCTCTGGCCATCCTGAGAACATGTCCACTATGACTAGTGCATATTCATGGGGCCCACTCTTGGGCATTTGGATGTGGTCAATTTGAATTCGCTGGAAGGGGTACATGGGCTTTGCCAGGTGTTTTGCAGGCACCTTGATTGGTCTTCCTGGATTGCATTTTGCACAAATAACACAGGCCTTACAGAAGCTGCTGATCAATGTTGTGATTCCGGGTGCTTCATAATACTTCTGTATGAGGGCGGCCATCAATTCCTTTGACAGGTGTGCAGGCCCATGTGCCCATTGGACAACTGCTGGATATAAATTTTTTGGAAGACAGAATTTGAAGTTGTTGTAATATACTCCGTCCTTTTGGACAGCTCCTTTATTTTTCCATTTTTGGGTTTCTTCAGGAGTGACTGCAGCTTGCTGTTCTCGTAAAATTCGCAAATCAGTAGGAAGAGTTTGCAGAGCAAAAATAGGGACTTCTTCTTCTTCTTCTTCTTGTCCGGACACTTCTTCATCCACTTCCTGCAGATCCCTGGCTGCTAGCTTAGCAGCCTGATCAGCCAAATGGTTGCCCTTTGCTTCATCTGTATCCAGTTTCCCATGGGCCTTTACCTTCAAAACGGCCACTTCTTCAGGGAGTAGGAGGGCATCCATTAGCTCCTTAATTGCAGTACTATGTTTGACTGGTGTACCGGCGGTGGTAAGAAATCCTCTTGTCTTCCAAATTAGGCCGAAGTCATGTGCCACACCCAGAGCATATCTTGAATCTGTATAGATGTTGGCACGTTTTCCTTCGGAAATTTGGCATGCTGAAGTCAGAGCCTGTAATTCAGCTTCTTGCGCAGACATTGCTGGCGGTAAGGATGATGATTTGATAACTTCGTCTGTTGTGGTTACGGCATATCCTGTATGATATCTTCCTTCTTCATCAGCATATCTTGAGCCGTCCACAAACAGGGTAAAATCTGGATCTTGTAATGGATTCTCATGCACAGTTGGTAGGTGTACTGTCTCCATTTTCATCTGTTCAAAACAGTCATGAGGTGTTTCGGGGTCATAATCATTCACTATGACCAGATCTTGAAATTCCTTTTCTAGGAAGTGGCGTGGCCATGCTTCCAGAAGGTCAGTTGTTGGGTATTTGACAATACCATTTTCCTGTAGCTGTTCTTCATCCATGGTGGCCCATAGCTTTGCCATGGGCCCAAGGTCATTCCATGACCTTGTCTTCAATTTGGTAACAGGAATATGTGGGATAGCAGTATCCCAATGGCGGTAGAGGTAGTTAAGTTGTTGAGGTAGTTGGATTAAGACCATGCTATTGCCTTCAGAGTCACAATAGAAATCTTGAGCAGTGAGCTTCACATCAGTCCAGTGGTAAAGCTCATCTTCATAGCAAGGTTCGGGAGTAATGTCTGGTTTGTACCACATGGTACAGAAGGCGTAATCTGGGCCTTCACAGAGAGGCTTCTCATCTTCATAAAATGTCAAATGTGGATGCATGACTTTCTTGATACATCCACAAAGCAGGTAAATGTAGGTTTCATCTGTGATAAATCCATAATAGATACCCCCCTCGGGGAGTGGAAGAAGAGTGGATGGATTAAGAACTTGACATCTTTGGATGGAAATATTGTCAGGTAGAAGAAGATGGCACTGGAGGCGTAGGTGTCTGGCTGGAGACACGTGCTTAAGCTGGACTTGGTTGATGATGGCAGAGATGTCATGAGGGGCCAAAACAACCAGAGGGTGGCCAAGGACCAGGTCTGAGGTTCTTTCTATGAGCTCTCTTGCAGCAAAGACAGCCCTGAGACAGGAATGAGTCCCTCTGGCCACAATGTCCAGTTGACATGAGAAATATCCAATAGGCCTTTGGCGGCCTCTTAAGTCATTAGTTTGGGTGAGAACTCCTGTTGCGTGGCCTTGTCTTTCAGAGACAAATAACTTGAAAGGTTTTGAGTAGTCAGGTAGGCCCAAGGCAGGAGCAGAAGCAATGGCACGTTTGAGAGCATTGAAATTGTTCAGAGCTTCATTAGGCAAACAGAAAGGGTCAGACTTAAGTGCGTCATAGAGAGGCTGCATGAGCAGGGAGGCTTCTGGGATCCATGCTCTGCAGTAGGAAATGAGGCCTAGGAAGGCATGGAGGGATTTCGAAGTCCTTGGAGTTGGAATATCCAGTACAGCTCTTACCCGGTCCCGGGTAAGATGTCTGGCACCTTGAGATAGGCAATGTCCAAGGAAAATTACTGAAGGTTGGCAGAACTGTAGCTTGATGAGCGAAGCTTTGCATCCTTGTTCTGCCAAATAACAAAGCAGACTAATTGAGCACTTTTCAGTAGTGGGTATATCATCTCCACAGAGCAGTAAATCATCCACATACTGGAGCAGGACAACCTCTGGGTGCTCAGCTTGCCATGGGTCAAGGATGGTGGCCATGGCCTTTGCAAATTGACTTGGTGAATTTTGTGCCCCTTGGGGCATGACAGTCCAGGTATACTGTTGCATCTCATGAGTGAAAGCAAACAGGTATTGGCAGGATGGGTCCAGTGGGACACTGAAGAAAGCATTTGCTAGGTCAATGACTGTGAAAAATTTTGCAGATGGTGGGACTCCAGAGAGCAGAGTATGGGGGTTTGGTACAAGAGGGGTGTCCAGGACGGTAGCTTCATTAACAGCACGGAGATCCTGAACCATCCTGTACTTCTCTGGCTCACCTTTGGGAGTTTTCTTTTTCACAGGGAATAATGGGGTGTTGCATTCAGATTTACATTTCACCAGGGCACCCTTCTCCAAGAGTGCCTTGATGTGGGTAGAAATGGCAGCGGCCTGTGCTGGTTTTAATGGATATTGTGGTTTTCTTGGTAATTTAGCTCCTGGAATGAGCTTTACCACCACAGGGGGAACATTTAGGTGACCTATGTCCTCTGGGCCTGAGGACCATAACTTGGCGGGCACCTGTATCTTTAATGCCTCTGGGAAATTGGACCTTAATTCTGCTGCTTTCTCACGGGGCTTTTCTAAATGCAGCATTAGAGGCAAGGAGCACAAGGCTGAGGTGTCTGATTCAGATAGAGGTGTGGACATTTCTACCTGCCCATCCGGGGTAAAGGTGATGGATGCTTGCAGGCGTGAGAGAACATCAGCACCTAATAGGTTAATTGGGCATGTGGAGGATACCACAAAGCGAGCAAGCAGGCTAGAGCCAACTCGTAATGGAGTTGTTAAAGGGCTATGTCTTGGCTGGCCATCCACTCCAACACAAGAGACGTCAATATTTGACAGAAAGGATGGGTCTGGCAGGTCTTGTTCTCGCAGAACACTACGGGCTGCACCTGTGTCAACTAGAAATGTGGTAGGGTGGCCTTCAATGGGCAAAGTCACTGTGGCAAGTGGCCCCCCCTTATCCCCTGTAGACACTGCCATGACAGGGGTTGCAGACACAGGCTTGCCAATTTCCTAATCATCTGGTTCCTCAATTATCGGAACCTGTTTGGTGGCTTTGGGAGCTGGGGCAGGTTTAGAGGGCTTTCTGGGCTCCCTTGGCTCCTTTTTAGGTTCTGGGCAGTCACTTCTAAAGTGCCCCTTGGCTCCACAATTAAAACAATGTCCCCCCTCCTCCGGTCTAGTACCTTTTGGGACTGGGGTGGAGCGGGATACCATGAGAGGCGCTGAAGTGGATCTTCTTGGGGTCTGAGCGGATTCCAAACCTCTAGCAACTAAAAGTAGGGTGTCCAGGGGAACAACCTTATATTCAGGGCGTGCAGCAATGATTCCCTTGCGTATAGAGTCCTTAACACCTTGGACAAACGCACCTGACAGCATTTGTGAATGAATTTTGTCAGTAAGATCAAACCCCAAATCTGTAAACATTTGATACAGTCTTGCATGAAACCTTTCCACTGATTCTCCTTTATCTTGAATAACATCAGTAAGGCCAGCAGCCTGATCTGCAAGTTTGTCCTTAGCCCATTCTTTCAATTGGGTGCAAAAAGTTACTCCAGAGGGGTAATCAACATCACTGTTGAGCTGATCTGTACTGAGGTGTCGGGCCATACTTGGCCAATATGCATCCCCTGCTTTAATAGCACAAATGCTCAATAAATCACGCCATGCGGCTGAATAAGTCTTTTGAATTTGAACTATCCCTCGGTAGAAGGGCATAGGCTGCTTTTCTGGGTCCGGGAGTGATTTCATCAGAGCACTAGCTTGAGTGGGGTTAAAAGCTACATATTTAGGAGGGGCCTGTTCTCCCCGACCCTTGTGGCCGAAGGGATCATCGATAGAACGATGAGTTGGGGCTCCCGCAGCAAGTTCCGATGAGACATGGGACACCCTGTCCATCTCGTCATCATCGAATTCTATGATATTGACTCTTCTACGCGGTGCAGGTCCCGCGTGAGGTGAAAGGATTGGTGGTTGGGAATGAGCCCCAGATGCGGGGGTGGCTAGCGAGTCGTAACCTGGGGACAGGTAGTCGCCGGGAATTACTGGCATCAGGGCTGAACTGGGGGCCGCCATATTGGAGGCGGGGAAAGGAGTTGCTTCAGGATTGAGGGAAGAAGCGGCGGCCATATTTGATATGGGCACTTCCGGGGCAGATTGGGCCGGACTGGGCATGACCGGAACCTGGGGAGTGGCTTGGGGAAAGGGAGGGTAACCGGGATAGGGCAGGGCCATGGGATATGGGAAGGGGTAGGGCCAGGCAGGGGAGGGCAAAAGAGTAGGGTGGGCAGGTACGGTTAAGGAGGTAGGATATTGGACTGGGGCGGAGCTGGTTATCGGAGGAGACAGGACAGGATTAGTAGGGATGGATGCAGAAAGAGGAGTCGTAGCATGGGAGGGAGGGGTAGTTAGCTGGACGGGTGCTGATGGAAGGGGATTAACCATAGAGAGGGATTGCAGGGAGGAGGCGGCAGATGAGATGTTAGGATTGGGCATGGAAGGGAGTGTGGGGATGGCTGAGGATGATGGGACCGTTAGGGAAAGGGAAGGGGTAAAGAAAGATCCATCAGAATTCAGGACCGGGCAGACAGGGGAGGTGATGGGATGGGATTCGGGAGGATCGGGAGTGGGGAACATAGTCAGCTGGCTATCACCTATGGCTGACTGAACCTTGGGGCTTGGGAAAACCCCAGCAACACAATTTTTATGATACACAAACAATTTCACACCTTTGTGATTTACTTCTTCCTCAACCCAACCTTCTAACTGAATAGCCTTCGCTACTCTGTACCATGCTTCAGCAGTCTTTAATAAACCATTATCTGTAAGCTTGCCTTTCATTTCTGCTAGTAACTTGCGCCAACTTTCTGGTTGCAATCTCCCACATGTCGGTACAGCAATTTTACATACTTTTGCAATCTTTTCAACACCTTTAACCATCTCTTCACCCTCTCTGTTCTCTACTAAATCACATGCTAACCAGCCCTTGCTGGGCTTATCTAAATCCTGTCCCATAGTCCCTTTACCCCTATACCAGCGTCCTAGATATAGAGAGAGAGAAGGAAAATTGAACAGGAACGTCTACAATGCTCGACTGCCACCCGAGAATCGTGGAACTTTCTCAGGTGCGTCTTCCCAAAACGTAGACTAGTCACTGAATCCGCCTACCCGGGGTGGTAGACACGGATTGGAGCGAGGTGAGAAGTGTGTGACCAATCACTTCTCTTTTAAGAGGAATGGGAGTGGATAGTATAATAATATAGAGAGTGTAGAAAAGATGAAAGGCAAGGAAAAATCCTTAGAGACAGACACAGGAGTACATGAGACTCCTCATTAAACAAACAAGACAACAATACAGTTGAAATACAGTGTATGCATCACAGTTCAAATGAAATCAACAGTAATTCCTTTCCTTTACTCATGTGCTTACTCCAAAGTCACCTCCCTCAACCCCGTAGTGCCCCTATAAAACCCACTTATAAGTCTCACTACCACAAATAAACAGAAGAACTGGAATTCCACCAGCCCCAGCGCTCAGGGCGGTGGTTACCAAAAGAAAACTGGAATCCCCCCAGCCGAAGCTGAGGTTTACCAAAACTGGAATCCCCCCCGCCTCGGTACTCGGGACAGTGGTTACCAAACTTGGAATTCCACTAGCCCCAGTACTCGAAACTGTGGGTTACCACGTGCACACTGAGGCTAGCTAAGCTCTCAGAGTGTCACCAGAAGGATCACAGGAAATTATGAGTCTACACAAAATCCACAGTTCCAACAATCCCCTTTTTCCCTACAGCCACAGCCACGAGGCTCCTAAAAGAGGTAAACAGGCAAAGAAGACCCCCAGGAACGCATCCACAGGTCAACCCCCCTTTTTCCCTACAACCACAGCACCGTGGTTCCTAAAAGGAGTAAAACAGGCAACAGAAGACCCAGGCAAATCCCCTCAGGTCCACCCCCCTTTATCCCAAAAGGGGCAAAATACAAAAAAATAGACAGATATACTGAAGACCCAGGCAAATCCCCTTAGGTCCACCCCCCTTTATCCCAAAAAGGGGAAAACAAGCAAGACAGAACCCCAGGCAAATCCCCTGCAGGTCCACCCCCCCTTTATCTCAAAATGGGGAAACAGGCAAACAATTCAAACACAATTCAAACACACCCAGGCAACAGATAGACTAAAATGCAGGTAAACAAATGAGTAACGAGACACCGGGCAAGATATTACCTGTCTTTGATGTCCTCCCGGGAAGCAGTCACAGACACGTGGACGGGTCAATCAAAGGGGCCGGAACATACCGGTGGCTCTGCAGAAGTCTCTACCGTGTACCTGGAGGTGATCAATCTCCTTTCCTTCCCCCTGGATTCCTCCGTCCAACAGCGTCTTCCTTAGGACGGCTCACCGGCCAGACATAGCCCGGTGCCCCACGTTGGGCGCCAAGTTGTTATGGTACTTTTTAGCAGTAAACCAAAATGTTTAAATGTCTATCTGTTCCTGTCCAAATTAATAAAGTAAATTGCGTATATACGCTGAAGTAATTAAGTCTGACACACAAGGTTCAGGTTAAAATAACTTCGAGAAAATTTATTGGCAAGTGATTAAAAAGCGGACGCGCAGGTCCTTTTAAGAGACATTTTACGTCATCATTGATTATTAGAATATCAGCAAATAAACATCATTAATTGGATTAATTGTTAAGTGTCGTGATCAGTGTCCTCCTATCAATATTATTAATTGGTTCAAACAACTAAGTGGTTAGTCCCGTGCCCACCCACCAAGAGGTGGGATTGTTCTGGACACGGGTGGGGGGCAAGGGGTCTTGAGCGTCATTTTACACGGTCGGTGATCTCAGGCCTCGTGGCCAGGTGCAAGGTCTCTTATGAATAGAACATTTCATTACTACTGTGTTCTCATGGCCTTCAAACTATACTATGTTGCAAATCTAAGGAAAAGTCAGCAATTCCTGTGTTAATCATGTCTTTATAGAAAATACAGTCTTTGTTCTATTGTATTAGATGTGCTGGGAAATTCTGTCATGTAAGGTAGTTTTAAAATGAACAAGTTAGGTTATGAGGACAAAATGGAGGATTGAAGAAGTCAGGTTAGGAGGACAAAATGGAGGATTGTCACAGTATAAAGTTAAAATGGAGTTAGTGCAATAATTGAATACAAGTGCAATAAGGTTTTTTAAATAATCCCACATCAGTGAGCATCTGATTTCCTCCATAGATCTGATACGTTCAACCCTGGAGAACCATTCCCTAAGTGGGGGTGGGATAATTTGTTTCCAGTACTTGGATATGAGTGTTTTAGCTGCGTTCAAAAAGTGATATTCTAAAGAGTGTTCATATCTGTTCCTGGGTTCAGGCGATAAGTGGAAAAAGATCTCCGCAAAAGAGGGAGGTTTGGGTATGTCTGCTAATTTAGCGATAATCGGTAAAATAGTCCGGATTGTGAGGCAGTCCCACCAAAGGTGTTTGTATGTGCCGGCATCTGCTCCACACCTTCAGCATTTGTCTGTAACCTGGGGGGAAATAGAGAGTGTAAAGCCACAGGAGTCTTGTACCATCTGGTAAGTAATTTGTAATTCCTTTCAATAGATGGTGTTTCCCCGTAATTCTGTGTGTAAAGTAGAATTAATACCTTGTGCCAATCGGAAGGTGTAAGAGTGGTTATCAGATCTGTTTCCCATGCCTTAGTAAAGGTAGCTAGCGTAGGGCAGATCTGTTCTTGTATGTGAGAGTAAAGCATGGAGAGGCTCCTATTGTTCTTGGGGGAGAGGGGTGGGGGTCCTATTACTATTAATGTTACATTTCAAGAGATGTTTTCATCATTTAAAGAATTGGAAGAAGTGCATTCAATGCCTGAAACAAGGTGATAAAATGAGACCACTGACACTGGGCATTACCTGCCTGTGGGCTACTTACAGTGACAGGGGTTTCACTAACATTTGAATTATTAGGAATTCAAATAATATTTCACATTTTAGAACAAAATAAACAATCTAAATATATACAGTTTATATATACGAGACAGCATCTGTACCCCAGATCACTTCATTAAGACGACATGACATAGATTACCAGAATGTCCCTGTTAAACATTCCCAAAATGATTCTAATGTTTTAAAATAAATATAGATGTCAGATTTCATATACAAAGGTAATGTTGGGAAGTTTATTTCTTTAGAGGTTGCCTGTGTTTTCATCAATTTCACTCTGCTAAGAATAGACCTATTATATGGGACATGAGCATGTTCGGAGAAGAGCTCCTATGGTATGGTATGTGATTGGATTAAACACCAGTGCATGGTGGGTAACACCTGTGTTCTAACTTAATGCAGGTGGGATGCATTTGATGGCGAACACAGTGGATAACCTGAGTTCTTGGATAGAACAGCAGAAAATGATTGGTAAGCATGTCAGTAGTGGAGGTTTTCAGGCTCATTCATTTGCTCGGAGAATACAGTATTTGCTTTACATTTTCAGGACTGTTAATGTGATAATGCCAAACAATGAATTTTCAAGCTACATATGACAGGGTCCCGGTCAGCCCAGGTTTAGTATTAAAGGGACACTATAGTCACCAGAACTACAGCTTAAGGTGACTTGTATACAGCTTACTGGATTAGGTCTGGTGAGTAAAATCATTCCCTTTTTACAGTAAACACTGTTTATTCCGAGAAAATGCAGTGTTTTTATTACAGCCTAGTGATACATCCACTGGTCACGCCTCAGATGGCTGCTAGAGGTGCTTCTTGGGGCAGTGCTGCACAGTGTGAAGTGTGACTGACATTCAGTGTCTCCACCCATGGAGACCCTGAACTTTCCTCATAAAGATGTATTGATTCAATGTATCTCTATGAGGAGATGCTGATTGGCCAGGGCTGTGTTTGACTTGTGCTGGCTCTGCCTCTGATCTGCATCCTTGACAAGCTCTGCCAATCCAATGCTTTCCCGTGTGAATGCATTGTGATTGGCTAAGATCATAACTTCTGATGATGTCAGCCAAACAGGCAGATTACGGGAAGAGCCAGCAGCAGCAGACTGGCTAAAAAGGTAAGCATTTCTTATATTTAGGGAGGCTGGTGGGCTAGTTGGTGTTTTAACACTATAAGGTGAGGAATACATGTTTGTCTTCCTGGCCCTATAGTGTTCCTTTACATCTATTAGAAACTCTCTTAACCCCTTAAGGACCAAACTTCTGGAATAAAAGGGAAACATGACATGTCACACACGTCATGTGTCCTTAAGGGGTTAAATTGATCAAACTGGATAGCAACTTGAGAGAGTCAATTTAAGACATCACTTAGCACAGCAAGCTGCAGAGTTTGTTCATTAATATAATGTGATTGGGTAGCTATAAAACAAGTCAGTCGTAGCCCAGGAGAGAAGGACCTATAAGTGGCAGAAACATATAAACGATTCTGCAAGTCCTCTGCTTTGGACCTTCTGGTCATCGAGGAAGGGGAGATACTTCTGGTCATCGAGGAAGGGGAGATACTTCTGGTCATCGAGGAAGGGGAGTTACTTCTGGTCATTGAGGAAGGGGAGATCCTTCTGGTCATCGAGGACGGGGAGATACTTAAAAAGGCCCATTGTAAATATAAGGTTGCATTCTAAATATAGTAAAAAAATATTAGTTTTATGTTTTGCTTATAAAATAAGAGGAAGGGTTTATGTCTGAGCTTTATAACAACATAGGTTTATTAGGTAATGCTAGGTTTCCAGTTGATTGGTATCAGTTTGTAGATTTTATTTTAACATCGGACACCTTGAACCCTTTGCGTTGTAGGTTAACAGTCAGGAAATGGGATTAGGAATGGATGGGTGGATCACTGACTGATTGATTTATATTTCTAGTGTATCAAGGGATCAGCTTATCATGGGATATTACAGAGATCCGGCCTACCGATCTGAAGAGAGGGGAATTGTTGGATGAAACTCGTCACCATTCTCTGTACAGAGGGGAGTACCATAAGGGCCCTGTGGCTATCAAAGTGCTTAAGGGTGATCTGAAGACAGATAATGAGTTAGTTTGTCTCCTAAATTCACTATGTGTGCCAAATGTATACTGCTTCTAAATTAGGGATGATTACCTTTGATCTGTTCTATTTCAGTTACATACGTAGAGAGTTTCAGTCAGATTGTAAAACAATGAAGAAATTTGAGTGTCGGAATATCTTACGACTCTTTGGGATCTGTATTGACAACTCCAGTAAGTATATTATTAAGGGAATTTCTCCCCCTCTCGGAGTCCGTCTTCCTATTTCTCTTTTCTGATCTCCACTCTGCGTCTTTGTTTCAGAGAGTGAGCCGTGTTATTCCTTAGTGATGGAGTTTTGTGAAAAAGGAACTCTACGAGACCTCCTGAACAGAGAGCGGGGTTTGCCCTGGGAGCAGCGAGTCTCCATGGTGCTGGATGCCGCAAGAGCTCTGTACAGGTGAGGAAATCCCAAGTCGCAGATCTGACTACAAATGAAGGTATGATAACCTTGCAGGGCTGACCCCATCACACAGAGCAGCTCACCTAATAGCCTTGTTCTTGACGTGCAGGTTACATCATTCAGAGATGAAAGCCATCCTGCATGGACATCTGAGCAGCTCAAAGTTCTTGGTAGATGGGACATACTGTCTAAAGGTACCAGACACCCTCCATCTTCCATCTTGTCATATAAATTATCCCTACAATCTCCCTCTTAGTATGTATCCTTTGGTGATATCTGGTCTTGTGCATGCATCATGTCACTGTGTCACAAGTTTGTGGTGAATGGACTCAGAATGCAGAGATTCGGACAAAACACAGTCACTTAACTTAAAGTCTTTATTGATTAAACAAATAACTGAAAATTCCGAGAACAAAACCAAATGGTGTAGGATCAGGACCATCAAAACAAAATAAAGTCTTAGTAGATATCCTAGGCAAGATAAGCAGGCAAAAGTATAGAGTCTTTGGCCGGTTAAACAAATAGGCAAAGATTTACCATAATGTAAATTGATATATTGGAACTGTTCCCCTTGATTGATTTAAAGCTAAGAGCTACCCACTATTTTAACTCTTATAGATCTTGGAGTACGTTTTATTAGAGAATTTGTATTTCACATATTAATCACAAACTAATTATAAAAATATAATTTATTGTGACAATAATTAATAATAATAATAATATGTAACATGCGTAACAATAATCAGTGGATATTTAGGTATAACATATGTTTACAATATGGCAGCAGTTATGACACAAATTTCAGATAGCAATAGCAACATTTATATCCACATAGATGTAATTTCAACAAGATTTACGATAGGACACTTTCTTTGAAATCAGCTATGCAATTCCTTAACACAGAACACAGCATCTCACACAGCACAGCTTACAATAAAACGTTGCTGTTAGTTTGACTCACGCCGAGTTAACTCACTCGCTGCTGGCTACAATTCTCACAGGCAAAAATACCTTCTATATTGCAATAGACAAATACAATAATTCTCATACCAGATCAGTTAACCATTCCTCCTCATCCAATAACCAATAAGAATAATTCTAACCAGACGTTACGTTTGCAGAAGATTCACCTTTCCTGATTAAGATTATTATCCCTAAATTTAGATAGGTCAATATTTCTGGGTAAAAGCCTGGTATGCTAAACTTGGCAAGTTACCACTAAATATATTGTTTATTTAGTCCACCTGCAGGAATGGAATTTATAATCATATATTTCTTAGCTAATTATGATTTCTAAGTTAGAAATCTGACCAGCCTTTATCCAGGTATATTTCTGCTTTTAGGAAAAAACAATTATTAACTTAAATAAAATAAATAAAACCAGCATATTTACCAGCTTCTTGGTAGAATTTCTTTAGCTTGGAGATATTTCATAAAATGTGTATGCAGGTATGAGTATAGAGAATTGTGGGAAATAGGAAAGTGTCAGAGTTCTGATTAAGATTTACAAAGTTTTTCAGTTGGAAAAGATAAGTGAAAGAGATAGAGTGTTAGGTGTGTCCTCGTTCCTGCTCCAGATGTCAGATCTGAGATCCTTTGTCCATATTTTTTAAAGGAGAAGCTTCCCTTACGTCACTAGTTTACAGTGGCCAATAGAGTAAGGTGGGCGTCTCTTCCCTACAGGCTATCATCTCGACTTTGGTCAATAGATGGCGTATTGACACAACAAGAAATTCTTATCAGGAAGTCCAACTACCACTTTGTATAAGGGGTTCAGTGAATTTTGTGATGTATTTGACATCATAATCTGTTATCTTTATGATACCTGTCCATTGAAAACCTGTCATTCTTCAAAGGACTTGGTTATTTTTCCTCAGACAGAGCGTTTGAGTTTTGGGCCATAAAAATTGATTTTAGGCACTCAGAGTGTTAAAGCAGCAGGCAGATTTTAATGAAACAAAAAAAGCTAACTTGAAAAAAGACCTCTTAGAAGGTCGAAACGTTGCTTCTTCGCCCTGCTGTGGCCACCCCCTAAACTAACCTTACAGCCGACAGCTTTGCATGCTACTTTACCGACTGTAGCGGTACTTACCCTCTCCAGGGGCCGGCCGGGGTCCTCTCTTCTCGCCGCGCGCGGTCCTGCTCCTGCACGAGCCGCGCGCGGCTCAGCCAACGATAAGATCAGTCAGGCGGGCAGTGACCGCGAGAAGCGGTCACGTGTCCCGCCCGACACTAAGAGCGCGCCGCGCGTCTCGGGCGCGCTCTTAACCCCTTAAGGACCAAACTTCTGGAATAAAAGGGAATCATGACGTGTCAGACATGTCATGTGTCCTTAAGGGGTTAAAGGGACAGTGGGAGACTAAATTAGAATCAGTCTCCCATTGGCCCCTGTCAGGCCACGTTACCCATACTCTCACGTTTTGGGGGCGTGGATATGACAGGGGCCAATCAAGGTGAACCTTAGGGTATTTATACTTCTTCCTGTTTCCCTGCACCTTGGTAGTAACTGCATAGCAGGGAATATACTAGCCCTGGTTGATTCCGGAGCGGCCGAAAACTTTATTGATTCCAGTTTTGTCAAGGAGAATAACATACCCACCAGAGAGAAGGAGACACCCTTGGCCGTTGAGGCCATAGATGGTAGACCATTATGCTCTCCAGTTATCACGCATGAAACTGTTCCACTACATATGTCTACAGGGGTGTTACACTCTGAGACCATTCGGTTTCAGATCATTACTTCTCCTTCCTCTCACCTCGTGTTAGGGTATCCTTGGTTACGTACTCATAATCCCACCATTGATTGGGAGTCAGGACAAATAGTTTCTTGGAGTGATTCTTGCCAAGAGTCTTGTATTGTTAAAATCACCCCTTTCAATTCTACTAATATTCCTCCCGTGCCTACGGTCATACCCTCTCAGTACCTGTCTCTTAAATCTGTTTTTGATAAAAGGGAGGCTGAAAAATTGCCACCTCACAGGCCTTACGATTGTGCTATTAATTTATTACCTGGTACGATGCCTCCCAAAGGGAGAATATATCCTTTATCTCCTCAGGAGAATCTGGTTATGGAGGAATATATTAAGGAATCTCTAGAGAAGGGATTTATAAGAAGATCCTCTTCCCCAGCAGGGGCGGGTTTCTTCTTTGTATCTAAGAAAGATGGCGAATTAAGGCCTTGTATTGACTATAGGGGCCTAAATAAAATCACCGTCAAAAATGCGTACCCCATACCTTTGATCACAGAACTATTTGATAGGCTTAAACAGGCCACAGTTTTTACTAAATTGGACCTTAGGGGTGCTTACAATCTCATACGTATCAAAAAGGATCACGAGTGGAAGACCGCATTCAATACCAGGAGTGGCCACTACGAATACACTGTGATGCCCTTTGGTCTTTGTAACGCCCCAGCAGTTTTTCAAGAATTTATTAATGATGTCCTACGTCAATATATACATACATTCGTTATAGTATACTTGGACGACATATTAATTTATTCTACTGATTTACAGACTCATCACATGCATGTTAAATTAGTGTTGAGAACTCTTCTGGTTAACGGTCTCTATTGCAAACTCGAAAAATGTTCATTTGATCAATCTGAAGTCCAATTCTTGGGTTATATAATCTCTGCCAAGGGTTTTCGTATGGATCCCAAGAAACTGTCTGCCATTATGGAATGGCCTCTACCCCAGGGTTTGAAAGCCATTCAGCGTTTTCTGGGGTTCTCTAATTATTATAGGCGTTTTATTAAAGGGTTTTCTGCCATTGTAGCACCTATAACCAGAATGACCAAGAAGGATGGTAATACTCATGTCTGGAAACCAGAAGCACTCGAGGCCTTTGAATTCCTGAAGGCTACATTTGCCTCTGCTCCTGTTTTACAGCATCCTGTCCCTTCACTGCCCTTTATTCTTGAAGTTGATGCTTCTGAGATAGGGGTAGGTGCTATCTTGTCTCAAAGAGATTCACCTGAAAAGCCGTTACACCCTTGTGGTTTCTTTTCCAGACAGATGTCCAAAGCAGAGAGGAATTATGATGTAGGCAATCGTGAACTCCTTGCTATCATTTTGGCGCTCAAGGAATGGAGACATCTGCTAGAGGGTACTAGGGATCCCATCCTCATTTTAACGGATCACAAAAACCTCTCATACCTTAGTGAAGCAAAAAGATTGTCTTCTAGGCAGGCCAGGTGGTCTCTGTTTTTGTCTCGTTTTAATTACATAATCACATACAGACCGGGTGATCGTAATACTAAAGCTGACGCTCTGTCCAGACAATTCGAGACTACTGACAAACTCGAGGTCGATGTTACCCCTGTCATTCCGCCTGACAGAATAATAGCGACTACTGTTCTTTCTATTTCGTCTTCTCTCTTACAAGCTATTCAGGCTAAACAAAACTTGGCTCCTGGGGAGAGGCCTGCTGATAAGCTATTCGTTGATATACCGGAGAGACGAGACATCTTGTCATTATATCATGACACTAGAACTGCTGGACACCCTGGTATTTCTAAGACATTCTCAGCAGTTTCTAGATATTTCTGGTGGGCTTCCTTGCGCAAGGACGTCACCGATTACGTTAATGCCTGTAGCACTTGTGCCAGTATGAAGTCCTCCCACAGAGTTCCTTGTGGGTTGTTGCATCCGTTGCCCATACCCGAGAGGCCGTGGTCCAATATATCCATGGATTTTATTGTTGAATTGCCTCCCTCTAATGGTAAAACTGTCATCCTGATGATTGTGGATCGTTTTTCTAAGATGGCCCATTTTGTGTCTCTTGTCAAATTGCCATCATCCAAGGAACTTGCCTCTATCTTTGCCAGGGAGGTGTTTCGGTTGCATGGTATTCCCACTTCGATCGTGTCCGATAGGGGTAGCCAGTTTATCTCCAGATTCTGGAGAACGTTTTGTACAGAGATGGGTATCTCCCTCTCGTTTTCTTCAGCCTACCACCCCCAGTCTAATGGAGCTGCTGAACGTGCCAACCAATCTCTAGAGCAGTATCTTCGTTGTTTCGTGTCCCACCATCAGAACAATTGGGCTGACCTTCTTCCTTGGGCTGAGTTTGCTCGTAATAACGCTGCTCATGAATCCTCCGGTAACAGCCCTTTTTACGTTGTTTATGGCCGGCATCCCGTGGTTCTTCCAGCTGCATTCTCCTTACAGGGCATGCCAGCTCTGGCCGAACATTTGGCTAGTCTACGTAATACTTGGGAGCAGGTTCAGTGTTCTTTGGTGGCCTCAGCTGCTCGCCAGAAGGTTCAGGCAGACAAGCATCGCAGGGCGGCTCCATCCTATGCTGTGGGAGACCGGGTTTGGCTTTCTACTCGCAATATTCGTCTTCGTGTGCCTTCTATGAAGTTGGCCCCTCGTTTTATTGGTCCTTTTCGTATCTTGCATGTGGTTAATCCTGTCTCGTATGCATTGGATCTTCCTAAAAATTTACGCATTCCTAACGTGTTTCATACCTCCTTGTTAAAACCCCTCCTGTGCAACCGTTATACTCGGCATGTCCCTCCTCCTCCTCCGGTTTCTGTGGAGGGCCATGAGGAGTTTGAAGTGGCGGCTGTAATTGACTCTCGTTTGCTTCGGGGTCGCCTCCAATATCTGGTACATTGGAAGGGCTATGGGTCTGAGGAACGCAGTTGGATTTCCGCTGACGCTGTTCACGCTCCTCGCCTTGTGCGTTCTTTCCACGCTCGTTTTCCTGCCAGGCCTGCTCCTCCCCGCCCGGTGGGCGTGTCTTCAGGGGGGGGTACTGTAGCGGTACTTACCCTCTCCAGGGGCCGGCCGGGGTCCTCTCTTCTCGCCGCGCGCGGTCCTGCTCCTGCACGAGCCGCGCGCGGCTCAGCCAACGATAAGATCAGTCAGGCGGGCAGTGACCGCGAGAAGCGGTCACGTGTCCCGCCCGACACTAAGAGCGCGCCGCGCGTCTCGGGCGCGCTCTTAAAGGGACAGTGGGAGACTAAATTAGAATCAGTCTCCCATTGGCCCCTGTCAGGCCACGTTCCCCATACTCTCACGTTTTGGGGGCGTGGATATGACAGGGGCCAATCAAGGTGAACCTTAGGGTATTTATACTCACCTGTTTCCCTTGCTCCTTGCCCTATCGTGGTTTCTGTCCAGTTCCCTTTAGTGCTTGTATCGTTCAGTTGGTTTTTTTGGTGCTTGACCTTGGCTTTGTTCCTGACTCCGCTCTCTCCTTATCCTTGCTTGCTTATCCGCTGTTTTGTCCTCTGTGTACCAGTCCTCGGCTTGTTCTACGTTACGCTGTCTCTCAGTTCCCTTGACCTCGGCTTGTTCTAGACTCTGTCTTTCTTACTCGTCCTAGTCCGGCCATTCTAAGGTCCGGTAAGACGAACCCTGTTTCTTGTCTCTTGACTATTGAACTATTCCTGCGTGTTGGGGTATATTACCGTGACACCGACAAGATTGAACAGCTAAGGAAAGAATTCTCCCCACCTTGCCATTCACTTTCTCAACCACACGTAGATAATGCCTTCCTACCCTTTAGACTTTCTCCCCGGCTACTGAACAAGACAAGGCTGCGCTTCTCCTTTCCTCTCGCCCCACCACTTTCCCGCTCGATCCTGTCCCATCTCACCTTATCAGATCTCTCACCCCTTGTCTTGCGCCTTCCTTAACACACATCTTCAACTGCTCTCTCTCTTCTGGTGTTGTTCCTGCTGACCTTAAACATGCCACTGTAGCGCCTATCCTGAAAAAAAAATCTCTTGACCCATCCTCTCCCTCTAACTATTGTTCCATATCCCTACTCCCTTGTTCCTCAAAGCTTCTGGAAAGATCTGTCTTTACCCGTATGTCTCACTTCCTCAATTCCAACTCTCTCCTTGACCCTCTTCAGTCTGGCTTCCGCCCTCTCCACTCTACTGAGACTGTTCTTATCAAAGTTACTAACGACCTAATCGCAGCTAAATCCAAAGGCCACTACTCCATAGTAATTCTTCTTGACCTCTCTGCTGCCTTTGACACCGTTGACCATGTTCTCCTTCTCCAAACTCTTCAATAACTCTGTCTCTGTGAATCTGTCCTCTCTTGGTTTTCCTCTCATCTCTCTCAACGCTCATTCAGAATTTCCTTTTCTAATGATACCTCCTCCCCTCATCCTGTCTTGGTTGGAGTCCCCCAAGACTCTGTCCTTGGTACCTTTCTATTTTCTCTTTATACTGCCTCTCTTGGCAAACGTATTACCTCTTTTGGATTCCACTACCACCTGTACCCTGATGACACCCAGATATTTCTCTCCTCCCCGGACCTCTTTCCTGCCATCCTGCAACGTGTCACTACTTGCCTTTCTTCCATCTCTGACTGGATGTCCTCCCGCTTTCTGAAACTCAATCCCTCTAAAAATTAGCTCTTTGTCTTTCCTCCTTCTAATACTGATCCTCCTCTTTTGCTCTCCCCTCAAATTAGTGGTATCCACATAAGTCCATCCTTGCAAGCGTGCTGTCTTGGCGTCATACTTGATTCTGGCCTCACATCCAATATGTTGCCAAATCATGTAGATTCCATCTTAAAACCATAGCCCGCATCCGTGCCTTTCTTATGCAAGATACTACCAAGGAGCTTGTCCATGCTCTAGTAATTTCCCGCATGGATTATTGTAACCCTCTCCTGATTTGTCTTCCCAAAAGCCGTATTGCCCCGCTACAGTCTGTAATGAATGCTGCCGCCAGACTGATTTTCCTCTCTAGTCAGTCCTCTCAGACCTCACCTCTCTGTCAGTCCTTACATTGGCTTCCTGTATCCCATAGGAGTCAATTCAAATTGATATCCCATACCTATGAAGCACTGAACAATTTTAGCCCCTCTTATATCTCTTCACAGATCCATAGTTATGCCCCTTCTCGGTTTCTCCGCTCTGCCCATGACCTTCTCCTGTCCACTGCTCACACCCATACAGCCAACTCACACTTGCAGGACTTCTCGCGGGCGGCTCCCTTCCTATGGAATAATCTGCCTACCGCCATCAGACTCTCCCCTAGTCTTCAATCGTTTAAGAAGTGCCTTAAAACCCATCTCTTTAGGATAGCTTATGGCCTCCCAGAGTAACCTCTACTTCACATACCTGTCCCTTGCTCTCTCCTAAAGGGCAGCACTCTACTCTCTCCTCCAGCTCTGCTTCACTCCCACCCTATTTGATTGCTATTTCCTGTCCTATTGTGTTTTACACCCCACCTCTTATAGACTGTAAGCTCATTTTAGCAGGGTCCTCTTGAACCTATCGTTCCTGTACGTTTTCTTGTAAATTGACCAATTTATAGTTAAATCCCCCCTCTCATAATACTGTAAAGCGCTACGGAATCTGTTGGCGCTTTATAACTGGCAATAATATATATATATGTGTTTGTGGACTGTTTAAGCCCCCCTTCTTGCATACATAAGGTCTTGTAAGAAACAGCATTATCTCTGTCCAATGACACATATTTCTCTCTCACAAGTCTCTGACAGTAGGGCACACTGCACCAAGCTCCCAGATTAACAAGTGCTCACCCTATTTCCCCTTTCCCAGCTATATGAATTTCAGTTCTCCAAAACTGAGTCATCTATGAGGAGAACCCTTCCTACCGAGAAGCAAAACATTGGGTGGGCATACATGGCTCCTGAGACGCTGAATAATCTCAATGCGTACAACAAGCGTAGTGAGGTTTACAGGTTAGACGTTTTTATGAATTTCTCTTGTGTATTTATTTTTTAAAGATAAATAACATTTGACCGGCCACAGATAATTAGATTTTTTGAGTAACCCTAATATTTTGTCTTTCGTTATCTGTATCCCCAGAGTGTCTATGATTTTGGCTCAAAGCACGGAGTGTCCATAGCATGCCCAGTTATAAGGCATTACTGGCGCTTGGTAGGAAGCAAGCCTTTCTGTGCATGTTGTATATAGAAAAACAGAGCCATCTTTATATGGAGCAATTCAAAGCAAATAGCTAAAAGTGGCGCAATTAACACCAACATTGTTTGTTTCCATGGTGATTGCTCAAGAACATTGTGCATATTGTTTCTAAATACCATGCATGTTGTGTTACATTAATGCTTGCTGTATTGTGGATTTTTTTCCAGCTTGGGAGTGGTGTTTTACGAAATTGCCAGTGGAAAGGTTCCTTTAGAGGGTAAGTCCTCTTTTTGGTTTCCTGAGCCATGGGAAGCCTTCCTGATAAGGTTAAGGACCTACAACAGCTTTTTCTATGATATGTGATGGAATGTTGTAAAGGACACTTATTTTGTCCGTTCTATTTTCCCACCTCAAATAGAAACCATTAAAAGCTTTAATAAATATAAAATGAAACACTGTATGTGATAAGGCCTGGAAACTTGCGCTGGGTTATGCCTTTTTAATTAAGGTTTCCAGTTTTCTTTGTAATGCTGCAATGATTATCTAAATATCCAGCTACGAAAATGCTGCAGATTCAAGTTTAAGTAATGAAAATACTCGGTGGTGACATCGATGTCTTGGTCATACAACTGTTTAACCAGAATAACAACAACATCTCACTCTTCAAATATTTTAAGCTCTAAACCAGTGGTTCTAAACCCATGGGTTCCAGTATTTATTAGAATGCTCGATGGGTCTCCTCTAGTTGGTATAGTCATCATATTCATCAGAAGCCCAGCAAATGCCCACAGTGGCCCTCCTTCCCCCAGGCTGACATCCTCAATGCCCTTGGGTAGATATTTTGTTATATACTGTTAGTGTGGCTAATGATAATGTTCAGGCAAGCTAAGTTAAAGCTATGTATGTGATTTAGACCCCTGTGAATAAAATATGACCTGGTCATACAGATGGAGATTTATGGTGCATGATAAATGTTCAACTTGTAGGACTGACTGACCCAGAGAAACACCTGGATGAGCTGCATCAGATGCTGACAGCCGAGGTGGCCACCGGCCTTCCCACGGATTGCCCAAAAATTCTCAGTGACATCATCACACAGAGTCTAGAAAGCCACCCTACTAAACGTCCAACAGCCGGAGGTACGGGTGCTGATCAGCAAAAATAAATAAATAACATTCTGGGATGTAAATTACAAACTGTTTGAGATCCATTCTAGCAAAAAGTTCTCTATAGAGCATCTAATACAATACTTCTCATTGAGAGGCATTGGATGTACGCAGTATCCGATGTCTGCATACTTACCAAATCAAATAGATTTATTTTAAAATTTGTCTCGAATGCCCTAGCGGTCGTCTGTATGTCTGCAGTGTTTCTCAAAAATGGCACTGTTTTCAGTTGCATTGCTGCAGGCCAGGGCAAAATCTGTGCCCCAAAAAAACTTCATTAAAATGCAGTGATTTGGGTATTTAGAGTCTCTATGTAACCCACATTTTGAATCTTATACAAGCGTTTAATTTCAATACAAATATTAACATGTTAAAAGACCTCTGTGGCTTTTTAAAACTATTACCATTTACAACACGTATCCCAATGTGCAGCAAAACAAAGTCAATATATAATATTAATTGTGTAATTGTATAGTATTGTTTCAGTAAAAGTATTTCCATTTTTTCATTTCAGTTATTGTGGATCAGCTGCATGCTTATCTAAATGAAGAAAATCCCAGATTATTGCCTGCCGAGACTAATATATAGTGTGCTGACAGACGTCTGGCACCATATTAATCCAAGACTGCCACGACTTCAATATCTTCCTAAACTCAGCAATTTCACTATTTTCACTCGTCAGTAGGCAGGCCTATGGGCAATATGAGATAATGATACCATCAGCACAGGGTCGCTATTGTGACTTTGCAGCAAGCCCTGATCATTCCTGTGTGAAACCTCCGCTGCTGTCATACTTGCTTTGTCCTGATTACATATGTACATGTTCAACTACATCAGCTTTCAAATGGGTAAAGGGCTACTCCAACCAAAAAACAGTGATTCCATAAAACATTGTTTGGTTAGAGTAACCCTTGCTTGGTCCATCACACCCCAACTTAATAATAAAATTAAACACTATATAGTTAACTGTTGACTCACACATATCTTGCTTGTCTCGTTTGTGGCTGTTTATTCATGCATATCAAGCCTGTTTTATTATTACTATTTATATATTAAAAAGAGTCTGTATTGCTTAGGAGTTAACCTTCATGTGTTTATTTCCATTGACGAGTTTATTTACATTTTAAATATGCTAAGCTTGACTAAACGTGTCCACTACTGTTCTTACTCCTTCTTGCTTGTCACAGATTGACAAACAAATAAAGATAAAACTTACCTCTGCTCAAACACCAAGGCCAAGTCCTCCATGCAGCCCGACCCCCCCCCCCCCCTCACTGGAATGGGGCATATGTCAGGAAGGGTGGAACTGAGGAGAGAACATGGGCAGCACCGAGAGGGGGGTTATACCGCCACTGGACAAATGTCACCAGCCTCCTGTGCATGTTGATGTCAGACGTCCAATATGTGCAGAATTAACATCAGCCAGCATGGGACTGTAGAGTTACACATATAGCTGCAGATAGTCTATCCTACCTTTAGTACATGATCTCATCCGTCAGTCCTATACATACACCGTGGGTCGGACAGTATTTTAATACCAGTGCTGAAATGGTCTTCACGGTTTCTGTGCAGCGAGTGAAGCAGGGAAGACCACAGAGATGACTTCATTTGGAGAAAAAAACATTTCCTTTCAATACCTGATAAATAGGTGATGGATTATTAGAATAAATATAGTTTTGAGGTGACAGTTTCTTTAAAGCAAAAAGCCTTCTATTACTGAACATAACTGAATTGTAAAAGTCAAAGCCTTGCTGCAACAGCAAATAGATTACAGAGAAAGGGGCGTATACCGCGCCTAATGATTATATAAATTCAAAATGTACGTACATATATCTCCTAGTGTTTCCAATAGATCAAACCTCGCAATAAAAAAATAAAAATAGTGCAATACAGTAAACTTATATCGTGAATTGGTAAATATAACTCCACACAATCCACTCACATTTGTAAGAGCTATAACAGAGCTCAGCTGTGATGTGCTTGGACGGTACGATGTGAGTGGATTGTGTGGAGTTATATTTACCAATTCACGATATAAGTTTACTGTATTGCACTATTATTTTTATTGCGAGGTTTGATCTATTGGAAACACTCTGAGATATATGTACGTACATTTTGTATTTATATAATCATTAGGCGCGTTATACGCCCCTTTCTCTGTTCTCTATCTACCTACAAGGTCTTGGGAATCCTTGTTTTGTATACTGCTGCCTGTTCACAATTCACTATAGTGAGTGCCTATTATCCTTTTTTTCCCCCCTACCTAAATATATTACACACTACCTCCTTCATTTTCTCCCATAGGGAACAGCCTAAGAAAGATACTGCTCAGAGACCTATAGCTGTCTGTCACAGCTGCCTCGACAAGACAAACTTTAAATGTGTGTGACGTCCATTCTGCAGGCTGTGATCTAGTGCTGGCTGAGTGAATGGCGAACCTGGCAATGGGATCTTTAACATGGCTCATCACTACAGTGAGAATGGTCTGTAATTCAAAGTAAATTTCAAATTTAAGGCTAAGTAGCCAACCTCGAAGCATAGCTGGCTAAGTAGTCAAACTCGAAGCATAGCTGGCTAAGTAGCCAACCTCGAAGCATAGCTGGCTAAGTAGCCAACCTCGAAGCATAGCTGGCTAAATAGCCAACCTCGAAGCATAGCTGGCTAAATAGCCAACCTCGAAGCATAGCTGGCTAAATAGCCAAACTCGAAGCATAGCTGGCTAAGTAGCCAAACTCGAAGCATAGCTGGCTAAGTAGCCAAACTCGAAGCATAGCTGGCTAAGTAGCCAAACTCGAAGCATAGCTGGCTAAGTAGCCAAACTCAAAGCATAGCTGGCTAAGTAGCCAAACTCAAAGCATAGCTGGCTAAGTAGCCAAACTCAAAGCATAGCTGGCTAAGTAGCCAAACTCAAAGCATAGCTGGCTAAGTAGCCAAACTCAAAGCATAGCTGGCTAAGTAGCCAAACTCAAAGCATAGCTGGCTAAGTAGCCAAACTCAAAGCATAGCTGGCTAAGTAGCCAAACTCAAAGCATAGCTGGCTAAGTAGCCAAACTCAAAGCATAGCTGGCTAAGTAGCCAAACTCAAAGCATAGCTGGCTAAGTAGCCAAACTCAAAGCATAGCTGGCTAAGTAGCCAAACTCAAAGCAAAGCTGGCTAAGTAGCCAAACTCAAAGCATAGCTGGCTAAGTAGCCAACTGTGAAGCATAGCTGGCTAAGTAGCCAAACTCAAAGCATAGCTGGCTAAGTAGCCAACTGTGAAGCATAGCTGGCTAAGTAGCCAAACTCAAAGCATAGCTGGCTAAGTAGCCAAACTCAAAGCATAGCTGGCTAAGTAGCCAAACTCAAAGCATAGCTGGTTAAGTAGCCAAACTCAAAGCATAGCTGGCTAAGTAGCCAAACTCAAAGCATAGCTGGCTAAGTAGCCAAACTCAAAGCAAAGCTGGCTAAGTAGCCAAACTCAAAGCATAGCTGGCTAAGTAGCCAACTGTGAAGCATAGCTGGCTAAGCTTGATTCAGCAACTGTACATTGTAGGCCAAAATGGCTGACCTGAAATAAACACCTGTGTCTATTTATATTTTCCAATTTGGCTATTTTGGTCTGACAGTGAACGGCGTTCAAATACAGACAGAACTACTAAGTAAAAAACTAATTGGCAATTTTGCCTGGGGGACCGTTGGTTTGTATTGAAACTGCTAAAACTGGTTTGACACAGAACCAAGGAATCACAACACACCAATTCAAGTAGACACGGTCTGCAGTGCCGAGCACACAAGAGCAGCAGAACCTTAAGGTAGACAAACATAAATAAAGGTCAACAACATTTTGGTTCTACAACAGATTCTTTCTCAAGGCTTGCTGGATGCTTTATTGGTGAGTGGAAATGTTGCCTGCGTTTGACTCAATGAAGCCTGCTTAAGGGGACACAATAGACACTCAGACCACTCGATCTCATTGACGTAGTCTGTGTGCAGTGTCCCTGTTATCCTAACTCTGCAATGTTTACAACACTAAGACAGCCTGTAGTAGCAGTCTACTAGACAGTCACTAGAGGAGCTTCCTGCTGTTTCACAAAGTTTGCCCAAGGACGTCCAGCATCCCCACAGGAAAGCATTGATTCAAGAACTGGCTGTTCACTTGCTACCTAATATATCCCTTGACAGGAGCCATTATAACTATATAATCAATATTATTCACATCACCTGAGAGAGCTATGTAGCGGAAACCGCCTCGCCACGGGACATTGGAGGGGCCTGGCTGCCTGCCTCCTACCTGCTGACTATGGCCCCTGGAAAATTGGTACGTTTGAACTATATTTGGGCATGTTTTAGTTTATATTGCTGCTGCTGGCCCTTTTAGAATCATCCGTGGACATATTGGGACGTTTGGGAATAATGTCCCTTTAAGACTTTGTAACATATCACAGTAATACGGTCTTAAATATTATGTAGGTATTTATGTGTTCGGTTAAACTGGGGATATGTAGAAATGTGTGTTTTATGTGTTAAATGTATCAGTATGTAATTTTATGTCTTTTACTGTCTTTTTGTCTGCCATGTGGGTAATGGAGTTTTGCCTCTGTCCTTGGAGATAATTAGATTCCTTCCCCAATTATCTCCAGGCCAGAGGGGAGGGATTGTGAGGCATTGTGGGAGGTAGCTGGTCTGAGCTGGAAAGTCATGCTGACAGGGGTTTTAAAGGATACTATTACTAACTTTTGAACCCCTGGTCTGATTCATGCCATTTTTTAATATGTTGTTCCCCTGAATGGATTGATTGTGGATATGTATTTTTATGTGAATGTGATGTATGGTTTTGAAGTTATAAATATTGGGTAAAAAGTATATTTTAAACTGTATGAATAATGGGATTATGTGTCACACTAAGGGGAGGGGATGTGTGGGTTGCACCCGTGATGCTATTGGTTATTTTAGGCCTCCCCCTGGGTGTGGCCTGTATGTGTACAGTTGTAATAAAAGCCAGGCTGGATGTGCCAGTCCAGAGTTCCTGTTTTACCCTCAAAGTGAAGTGTCGTCTCATTATTGGGGGAAGGATTTATTGCATGCTGTTCCAGTTGACTGCTAGGAGTGTAAGCCTATTCGTATGGTTCCTATTCAACGGTCTACAGCATTCCTATGCTTGAGAAGATTCATATGCTGCATCGGTTCGGTGATTGTGGTGTCTGCCAGAGTGCTTGGAGTCCTCAGGAAGCGCTAGGAGCATCCATTAATGGAGGTACCCAGTCGAGGTGCCAGGCAATCCGTTACGAGCTATACTGAGAGTGAGAGAGCTCTACTGAGAGAGAGAACGCTATACTGAGAGAGCGAGTTATACTGAGAGAGAGAGAGAACTATACTGAGAGAGCTATACTGAGAGCTGTTACTGACAGAGAGCTATACTGACAGAGAGCTATACTGAGAGCAGGGGCGTACCTAGGGAATGTGGCACCCGGGGCGGGTCCTGGGTTTGGCACCCCCCCCTTCTCAAAAAAAAAAAAAAAAAAACAACTACATTTTTAAAATGTATTATATTTTTTACAGTTTTAAAAAAAATGTATTGAACAAATTTGTAAACTTTTTAAAACCCCTGCCCCCGTCTACAAAATCCCTGCACCCCCTCACACACAGTTACAAGCAGACAGTCAGACACAGTCACACATATAGTCATAGGCAGTCATACACACAGTTACAGGTAGAGAGTTACACACAGTCACGCACACTGTTACAGGCAGATAGTCACATATACAGTCACAAACACGGTCACAGGCAGACAGTCATACACATAGTTACAGACACACACACACAGTTACAGGCAGTTACACACAGTCAGTTACAGGCAGACAGTAACACACAGTTACAGGCAGCATCACACATAAACAGTTACAGGCAGACAGTCACACACACACAGTTACAGGCAGACAGTCACACACACACACACAGTTACAGGCAGACAGTCACACACACACACAGTTACAGGCAGACAGTCACACACACACACAGTTACAGGCAGACAGTCTCTCTCTCACACACACACACAGTTACAGGCAGACAGTCTCTCTCTCTCACACACACACACACAGTTACAGGCAGACAGTCTCTCTCTCTCACACACACACACACACACACACACACGCCGACAGTCTCTCTCTCTCACACACACGCAGACAGTCTCACACACACACACAGTTACAGGCAGACAGTCTCACAGTCTCTCTCTCTCTCTCTCTCTCTCTCACACACACACACACACACACACACAGTTACAGGCAGACAGACACACACACACAGTTACAGGCAGACAGTCTCTCTCACACACACACACACACAGCTACAGGCAGACAGACACACACACACACACACACACACACACACACACAGCTACAGGCAGACAGTCACACACACACACACACACACACACACACACAGAGCTACAGGCAGACAGTCACACACACACAGCTACAGGCAGACAGTCACACACACACACACACAGCTACAGGCAGACAGTCACACACACACAGCTACAGGCAGACAGTCACACACACACACACACACACAGCTACAGGCAGACAGTCACACACACACACAGCTACAGGCAGACAGTCACACACACACACACACAGCTACAGGCAGTCACACACACACACACAGTTACAGGCAGACAGTCACACACACAGTTTTTTAGGTGTTCAACAAGCCTATTCTTTAACATGGTTTCCATTACTTTCCCCACTACTGAAGTAAGGCTTACTGGCCTATAGTTGCCCAACTACCTTGTAGCGGTTACCCCGTGTAGCAGAGGGGTTTCAACCGCTGGAGGGTGTCCTTTTCCCAATCAGTGAGGAGGATTCTCAGCATCCAGTTGTGTTCCAAGTGAAGAAGCTCTTACAAGAGCTAGTGTGAATAGCTGTATAGCGGTTACCCTCAATAAGAGACAGGACTCTAGATTGAGGGTGAAGTAGAACTCTGGTTTAATGACACACACTCTGCTTTTATGCAATTCTCCCATGCAAGGGAGACGCCCTCAGACAATTATACATTAGCCAATCACACACTCGTTACAACCCACAGATTCCCTCCCCTCAGCCTGAGAGGTAACACAATTAGCCGTACTTTTTACCCAACTTTCATAACGCTAAAACTAAACATCCAATATTAATAAAAGTTACATATTATTAATCAGCACATTTCAAATACAAACATACCCAAAAATCATTTGAATCCGTTCAGGAGATAGATATAAGTCACTTTTGACCGACCGCAAGCACATTTTCATGCTCAAAACAGTTCCATGGATTTGGGCTGTGCGGTCGGTCTATTTTACACTGAGAAAATGACTAAGTACCATTCGAACGAATGAGCGAAGGTACAGGTCAGTGGTGTTCGTGCAATTGGGTAGCCGAAAACAGTTCCATCGATTTGGCTGCACACACCGCTGACCGCATTCGAATGAGTTAAAATGGCCGCCGCCACGTGTTCGGTTTTCGAATGGCGACGACATGGGCACTTCGACTGCATCCAAAGTGCCAGTTTAAAAGTACAAATCCTTTCTCTGGGAATTAAAAGGCAAGAAACAGCAATATAAAAATCAATTATGCCCAAATCAGTTCCTAGAAGGGCAATACATCCCAGGGCATTAGTTGCAGGGCAGGAGGCTGGCAAACAGGCCCCTCCAAAAACCAGTGGCGAGGTGTAACGAGTATATACCCCTACACGCAGGATCCAGCCAAACAGAAGACAGCACAGAGGAGAGATACGTCTACCGGACCTTAGAGTGGCCGGACTCGACGTAATAGGAGAAGTACAGAGTCAGGAACGATCCGAGGTCAAGGGCACAAAGAGACAGCGTAAACGAGAACTAGCCGGGGTCTGGTACACAGGAATCAGTAAGCCGGCAAACAGTACAGACAAGGATAAAGCGAAAACGAAGTCAGAATACAAAGCCAAGGTCAAATACGGAGAAACACAACTGAACACAACAAGCACTAAAGGGAACTGTAGCAGAAACCACGATAGGGCAAGGAACTAAGGGAAAAGGGTGAGTATAAGTAGCCTTCAAACTAATGTGATTGGCTCCTGTCACTTCCACACCCCCAACAGGTAAGTGTATGGGGTGATTGGCATGACAGGAGCCAATGGGAGCCTTTTTGCAATTTAGGCTCCCACTGTCTCTTTAAGAGCGCGCCCGAGACTCGCGGCGCGCTCTTAGCTGCAGGCGGGACACGTGACCGCATCTCGCGGTCACTGCCCGTCTTCCTGTTAGGCGAGTCGGATGAGCCGCGCGCGGCTTGAAGAGAGGACCGCGGCCGGCCCCCGGATAAGGTAAGTAACGCTACAGTACCTCCCCCTGAGGACACGCCCTCCGGGCGGGCAGGACCAGGCCTGGCAGGAAAACGCGAATGGAAAGAACGTACAAGGCGGGGAGCATGAACAGCATCCGCAGAAATCCAACTGCGCTCCTCAGGCCCATAACCCTTCCAATGTACCAAGTACTGAAGCCGACCCCTAAGGAAACGAGAGTCAATAACAGCAGACACTTCAAACTCCTCATGACCCTCCACAGAGACAGGAGGGGGAGGGGGAGTATGCCGGGTATAGCGGTTGCGTACGTAAGGCTTCAACAACGAGGTGTGAAATACATTAGGTATACGCAGATTCTTAGGCAGACCCAAGGCATAAGAAACTGGATTAACCTTATGTATAATGCGATAAGGACCAATGAAGCGGGGAGCCAATTTCATAGAAGGCACCCGGAGGCGAATATTCCGTGTGGAAAGCAAAACCCAGTCCCCCACAACATAGGAAGGAGCCGCTCTGCGATGCTTGTCAGCCTGAGCCTTCTGGCGAGCAGCAGAGTCCACCAAAGAACGCTGAACCTGCTCCCAAGTATTACGCAAACCAGCCAAATGCTCATCCAGAACTGGCATGCCCTGTGAGGAGAACGCAGCCGGAAGAACCACGGGATGCTGGCCATAGACAACGTAAAAAGGGCTTTTGCCGGAAGAATCATGAGTGGCATTCTTCCGAGCAAATTCAGCCCAAGGAAGCAGGTCAGACCAATTGTCCTGATGGTGAGACACAAAACAACGGAGGTACTGCTCCAGAGACTGGTTGGCACGTTCAGCATTAGACTGGGGATGGTAAGCGGAAGAAAATGAGAGAGAAATACCCATCTCCGAACAAAAGGCTTTCCAGAACCTGGAAATAAATTGGCTACCCCTATCGGATACAATAGATAAGGGAATACCATGTAATCGAAACACTTCTCTAGCGAAGTTAAGAGCCAGTTCCTTGGAAGTGGGCAACTTGCGAAGAGACACAAAGTGAGCCATTTTGGAAAACCGATCTACTATCATTAGGATGACTGTGTTACCGTTCGAAGGGGGTAATTCAACAATAAAATCCATTGATAGATTAGACCAAGGTCTCTCGGGAACGGGTAACGGATGCAACAGCCCACAAGGAACTCTACGAGAGGATTTCATACATGCACAAGTAGTACAAGCACTTATATAGTCAGTAACATCCTTACGTAAGGTATCCCACCAGAAATACCGAGAAACGGCTGACACCGTTTTGGAAATACCAGGATGTCCAGCAGTCTTAGTATCATGATACAGTGACAGAATATCCCGTCTCTCGGGAACGTCAACGAACAATTTATCATTAGGCCTCTCGCTAGGTGCCATGCTTTGCTTCGCTTGTATGGCCTGCAAGAGGGACGAGGAAATAGACAATATAGTAGTTGCTATTATCCTGTCTGGGGGAATGACAGGAGTGACATCAATCTCCTGTTTGTCAATAGTCTCGAACTGTCTGGACAGAGCGTCCGCTTTAGTGTTCCGATCACCTGGCCTATAGGTGATTATATAATTAAAATGAGACAAGAACAGTGACCACCTAGCCTGCCTGGAAGACAATCTTTTAGCTTCGCTAAGGGAGGATAGGTTCTTATGATCCGTAAATATGAGGATAGGATCCTTAGTGCCCTCTAACAAATGTCTCCATTCTTTGAGTGCTAAAATGATAGCAAGGAGTTCGCGATTACCCACATCATAATTCCTTTCTGCTTTGGACATTTGTTTAGAAAAGAAGCCACAAGGATGCAATGGCTTGTCAGGAGACTCTCTTTGGGATAAGACAGCACCTACCCCTATATCGGAAGCATCAACCTCAAGTATATATGGCAATGAGGGGACAGGATGCTGTAAAATAGGTGCAGAGGCAAACGTAGTCTTAAGAAAGTCAAAAGCCTGAAGTGCCTCGGTAGACCAGGCACGTGTATTGCCATCCTTTTTAGTCATACGAGTAATAGGTGCTACGATAGACGAAAAACCTTTGATAAAACGTCTATAATAATTAGAGAAACCCAGAAAACGCTGGATGGCTTTCAGACCTTGCGGCAGAGGCCATTCTATGACCGCAGCGAGCTTCTGGGGATCCATCCGAAAACCCTTAGTGGAAATCAAATATCCCAAAAACTGGACCTCGGATTGGTCGAATAGACATTTTTCTAGTTTGCAATAAAGACCATTAGCAAGAAGGGTCTTCAGAACTGTCGTAACATGTCTGTGATGAGTGTGTAAGTCTGTAGAATATATTAAAATGTCATCCAAGTACACAATAACAAATGAGTGAATAAAGTCCCTTAAGACATCATTAATAAATTCTTGGAATACTGCTGGGGCATTGCAAAGCCCAAATGGCATGACGGTATACTCATAATGACCTGACCTAGTGTTAAAGGCTGTCTTCCATTCGTGGTCCTTTTTTATACGTATCAAATTGTATGCTCCTCTAAGATCTAATTTGGTGAATACCGTAGCATGTTTGAGCCTGTCAAACAATTCTGTTATTAATGGTATAGGGTAAGCATTTTTGATGGTGATTTTATTAAGACCTCTATAATCAATGCAAGGTCTTAAATCACCTTCTTTCTTTGATACAAAGAAGAACCCCGCTCCAGCCGGAGAAGAGGATCTCCTAATAAATCCCTTGTCTAATGATTCTTTAATGTACTCCTCCATAACACGGTTTTCTTGAACCGATAGAGGGTACACCCTGCCCTTGGGAGGTATAGTGCCAGGCAACAAGTCAATAGCACTGTAGCGGATTGGTACCGGGCTGTCCCACGACATGTATGAGAATAAGTGTATTTGGTCATATGGCTGGTTTAATGTGTATGTACATGTATAGAAAGCATGGTATCCGGGTATAATGACAGTTAAATGTATGTAAAGAATTGTATTCCTCTAGTTGTTCGGTAGAATCATTCAAATAAAACAAGGGAATGAAACTACCGAACAACCAGACCACCCAGGAATGAGTGTGCCTCCAATTACCGTTTGCAACAATGTGGTCTTTGTCCTCTGGGTGGCCGCCATTCGGGAAACAAACACGTGGCGGCGGCCATCTTAAACTACCGAACAGCGGTGTTTTGCCGTCGAGTGTCTGGAACTAAAATCGGACACTTGACTAGGCAAACACCGCTGAGACCTCCATACTTCCAGAAATTCGTATGGAAACTACCGAATGACCCGACGTTCGGTAGAAAGAACCCCATAAACAAGGGAATTCATTCAAACCCTCTCCAGGCTCTATAACACAGGCAATTCGCCTGTTTTCATTCCCTTGTTTGTGACCGACCGCAAGGCCAAAATGCATGGAACTGTTTTCGGATACTTTACCCATGCGGTCGGTCAAATCTTTGGAACCCCATATCTCACGAACCATTCATCCGAATGGGCTAATTTTTAAGTATGTTGGTCCCCCAGAATAGAGCTATCTGGGGATGTTGGATTTGTGGATGTACCCCAAGTATTTAGGGTACATCCAAAACTCGGGGAAAACTGTGTACACAATAAGGGGATTATGATGCTAGAGGAGGGGAGGAGATCTGTGGGAGGTTACTACTTAGAGATTGGATAATGTCTTAAGTGATAGAACCTCCTCCCTTGCATGGGAGAGGGCTTTATAAGGAACTGTGGAATAAAGCTTGTCAGTCTACTCCTGAAACTGTGTGTCGTCCAGTTATTGGGATTGCGATGGGGATACTGCTGTATTACTTTACCTGCTGGAAACCTTGCCTATGGACTTAACATCACCTTGTTCCTGAGCCTCACTGGAATCTCTAGTGGAGAATAGCTGTGCAAGATCGGCTCTCCGCTACATTGGTTGGCAGCGCTGGGATCCAAACTCACAGAGGAACAAGCGTAAATGGAGTACGGATGGAGATTGATTTTTCTGCGCTAAAACGCTCCACGCTAAAGGACCTCCTAGAGGCAAGGGGTATACAAGCCAGCAATAAGAAGAAAGCAGTACTTGTTACAGAACTCATGGCAGAGTACAGAATGGAGGGCGATTCAGTTCCGGCACAGAGGGAGCCGGGAGGAACACCACAAGGATCGGAATTCCAGAGGCAGGTTCAGTTCAGGCTATCCTTTTATGGGGAAAACCCCCCAACAGAAATTGTTACCAGGACAATGGCCGAGGTACAAGAATTCATCCTAAGGACACAGGCACCAGAACAAAGCTCTGCAATTAATGTGCCACAGGAAGGTAAGCCTAAAATACCATACCAGGCTTTTAAAACATATGTGGAGGCAGAGGAAGATATAGACGCTTTCCTGCAAGACTTTGAAAGACTGTGTGCACTGCATAAAATTAACGCAGAGGACTGGGTACCTATTTTGGCCGGAAGGTTAACCGGGAGGGCAGCAGAGGCATATCGGACTGTACCTAATGACGAAATAAGGAATTACAGTAAAGTGAAAGAAATTATACTCGCCAGGTATGCTATAACACCCGAGGCATACCGGCGGAGGTTCCGGGATCTAAAGAAAACAGAGAAGGACTCGCACGCAGAGTGGGCATGCCGATTACAGGGGGCAGCGCTCGGGTGGGTGCAAGCTAGCAAGGCACGTTCTATGGAGGATGTAATACAAATGTTGCTGATGGAGCAGTTCTATGAGGGAGTAACCAATGAGGTCCAGGAATGGGTAAGGGACAGAAACCCTACTTCCCTTACCGAGGCGGCTAGGAAAGCGGATGACTACCTGGATGCACGCAGGTCACAAAAACCTGCAGCTCCAAAAGCAACCTTTAAAACATTCGGGGGAAACAACTACACCCCAGCTCCACCGAGACCGCTACCACCACCTCCACCACCCGCTGCACAGCCCCGGTTCCGACAACCCACCGCTGGCCCCTGTCATCACTGCCAGAAGTGGGGACATTATAAAAGGGAATGCCCACAGCTACGGGACCGTTCCACCTGGATTCGTCCAGGCCCACCTCCACCCAGGGCGGCCGCAGCCCACCACTACCAGGACCTAGTCACCACCCCATATGGTTCCGCAGTCCCCATTACTACTGTGGAACAATGGGAGGTACTGCACGAGGCAGATCCGGTCCAGGCCAATGTGGATAATCTACGGCACCATCGACAGACGGTATATCTGAATGGTACAGCAGTCCGGGGATTACGAGATTCGGGAGCCACCATCACTTTGGTACAGAGCCACCTGATTTCAGATCAGGCAAAACTGAACAAAACTGTTGCCGTCCGGGTAGCTGGGGGAGCAGTGTACCGGCTACCTACAGCAAGGGTACATTTACATTGGGGAGCGGGGGCAGGGGAAGTGGAGGTGGGGTTGATGCCACATTTACCGGCGGAGGTTTTATTGGGGAACGATCTGGGGAGGCTCACTTCTGCTTTTGAGCCCCAGTCACCCACTACAGGAGAGGTCAACCCTGTAGTCACCCGACAACAGGCCCGCACCCAGGACCACAACACACTGCCGGAGGTCCAGGTAAGCAACCCTACCCCCCCTCTAGAATGTGTCCCCTGGGCTCCACCTAATGAATTTGTAGCTGAAGTCGCAACAGACCCCACGCTTCAGGTGTATAGGGACAAGGTTGGCACGGGTTCCCCCGGGGCGGAGGGAGAGAAGTTTATCTGGGATAAACAACTTTTATACAGGGAAACAACCAAACAGATTACGGGGTTAGACCCGATAGCGAGGAGACAATTAGTGGTACCACAGCGGTACCGGGCTGAATTACTCCGGATAGCGCATGATATTCCGCTATCCGGACATCTAGGGGTTAGTCGCACCAGGTACAGACTAACCCAGAGTTTCTTCTGGCCAGGGATTAGCCAGGAAGTACGCAGATATTGCACGACTTGCGATACCTGCCAGAGAGTGGGAAAAAGGGGGGATCGCAGGAAGGCTAAACTTCACCCCTTACCCATAATAGAGGAACCTTTTAGCCGAATAGCGGTGGATCTGATAGGCCCCCTCAATAAAGTTAGCCCGTCAGGAAAACGGTATATTTTAACGGTCGTAGATTATGCCACCAGGTATCCAGAAGCAGTGGCTCTGACCAACATCCACGCTGAGACGGTCGCGGATGCCCTCATGCGGATATTCTCCCGGATGGGATTACCCAGGGAGATTATCTCGGATCAGGGTACCCAGTTTACCGCAGAATTCACCCAACACCTCTGGAGGATCTGTGGCATTAAGCCTATTATCAGCGCCCCTTACCACCCCCAGACGAACGGGCTCTGCGAACGATTCAATGGTACCTTGAAGCAGATGCTCCGAACCTTCGCAGAGACCCACAAGGACTGGGAACGATTCCTGCCGCACCTCCTATTTGCATACCGGGAGGTGCCGCAGGAATCCACAGGGTTCTCCCCGTTTGAATTATTGTTTGGAAGGAGGGTCCGAGGCCCATTGGATCTTATTAGAGAGCATTGGGAGGGAGACCGGAGCACAGATGGCACTCCCATCCTACCATATGTGTTGGCCTTTCGGGACCGCCTAGAAGCGTTGACCAAGACGGTACGGGAAAACCTTCAGGAGGCCCAGACCCGCCAGCGTACATGGTATGATCGGGGAGCCAGGGACCGTAGCTTTCAGGTCGGGCAGAAGGTACTAATTTTAAAACCTGTCCGACATGATAAGTTACAGGCCGCCTGGCAGGGCCCATATAAGGTGGTGGAGCAAAGATGCGATACCACCTATATTATCGGCCCCTGCACAGGGACTGGGGGGCGACGCATGCTCCATGTGAACATGCTGAAGCCCTACCACGAGCGTACTGAGGAGGTAACCGCCATCTGTGCCCCTAACACGGAAGAGTTTGACAGCTTACCCCTCCCCGATTTGCTGGGGGATGGGCAGCTGTCCGGAGATTTAGGGGAGGTTACGCTGGGAGATCGGCTGAGCCCACAGGAGCGGATCGAGGTACAGCAACTATTAGAAGAGAAACGCGACACGTTCTCTAATGTACCTGGATACACGCCTCTGGCAACTCACCGGGTCGAGACCCCAGGGCAACTACCCATGCGCCAGACGCCATACCGCATTCCAGAAGCGGTACGGGCAAACATGCGTAAGGAGATCGACGAAATGCTCCAACTGGGGGTGATTGAACCCTCAGACAGTCCTTGGGCATCTCCTGTAGTCCTCGTACCAAAGCGAGACGGTACGACCCGCTTCTGCGTGGACTATAGGAGATTGAACGAGAAGACTGTATCTGACGCCTATCCGATGCCCCGGATAGACGAGTTACTGGACAGAATGGCCAGGGGCCAATACCTCACCACTATTGACTTGTGTAAAGGGTATTGGCAAATCCCCCTGGCCCCAGACGCCATCCCGAAGTCGGCCTTTGTCACCCCATTTGGCTTGTACCAGTTTAAGGTCATGCCATTTGGGATGAAAAACGCCCCAGCCACCTTCCAAAGGATGGTGGATCGACTCCTAGATGGATTCCAGGACTATACATGTGCCTACCTGGACGACATTGCTATTTTTAGCAATACGTGGCAGGAACACTTAGCTCACATCGGAGCTGTACTAGATAGGATAAGGGAAGCAGGTCTGACCTTGAAGCCGGCCAAGTGTAGTATCGGCATGGCTGAGGTACAATACCTGGGACATAGAGTAGGGTGCGGTAAACAAAAACCCGAACCCGCCAAAGTAGAGGCTGTAGCCCAGTGGCCCACCCCTAGGACTAAGACCCAGGTTTTAGCGTTTCTAGGGACAGCAGGGTATTACCGGAAGTTTGTTCCCAATTATAGCGCCCTGGCCAAACCCCTCACTGACCTGACCCGTAAGAACCTTCCCCGCCAAGTAAACTGGACCCCGGAGTGTGAGCAGGCATTCCAACAATTGAAAAATGCACTGATAAATGCTCCTGTCTTGGCAGCTCCCAATCCAACTAAACGTTTTCTTGTTCACACAGACGCTTCTATGTTTGGATTGGGGGCAGTACTGAGTCAAGTCGGGGCCGATGGCGGGGAACATCCAGTGGCTTACATCAGTCGCAAACTGTTACCTCGAGAAGTAAGCTACGCCGCCATCGAAAAGGAATGCCTGGCTGTGGTGTGGGCCCTAAAGAAGCTACAACCCTATTTATATGGACAGCCCTTTTCCTTGCTCACGGATCACAACCCGTTAGTCTGGCTGAACCGGGTGGCTGGAGACAACGCCAGGCTGCTGCGCTGGAGTTTGGCGCTACAGCCTTTTGACTTTAATATCCAGTACCGGCCGGGTAAGCAGAATGGAAATGCTGACGGGTTGTCAAGACAAACTGACTTAGAGAAATGATCCGTGAGCCCCCGGACATCCCCAAGCCGATCCGTGTTGGATCAGACTGTGTATGCCGGCTTGTGGGCAAGGGGGAGCAGTGTAGCGGATTGGTACCGGGCTGTCCCACGACATGTATGAGAATAAGTGTATTTGGTCATATGGCTGGTTTAATGTGTATGTACATGTATAGAAAGCATGGTATCCGGGTATAATGACAGTTAAATGTATGTAAAGAATTGTATTCCTCTAGTTGTTCGGTAGAATCATTCAAATAAAACAAGGGAATGAAACTACCGAACAACCAGACCACCCAGGAATGAGTGTGCCTCCAATTACCGTTTGCAACAATGTGGTCTTTGTCCTCTGGGTGGCCGCCATTCGGGAAACAAACACGTGGCGGCGGCCATCTTAAACTACCGAACAGCGGTGTTTTGCCGTCGAGTGTCTGGAACTAAAATCGGACACTTGACTAGGCAAACACCGCTGAGACCTCCATACTTCCAGAAATTCGTATGGAAACTACCGAATGACCCGACGTTCGGTAGAAAGAACCCCATAAACAAGGGAATTCATTCAAACCCTCTCCAGGCTCTATAACACAGGCAATTCGCCTGTTTTCATTCCCTTGTTTGTGACCGACCGCAGGGCCAAAATGCATGGAACTGTTTTCGGATACTTTACCCATGCGGTCGGTCAAATCTTTGGAACCCCATATCTCACGAACCATTCATCCGAATGGGCTAATTTTTAAGTATGTTGGTCCCCCAGAATAGAGCTATCTGGGGATGTTGGATTTGTGGATGTACCCCAAGTATTTAGGGTACATCCAAAACTCGGGGAAAACTGTGTACACAATAAGGGGATTATGATGCTAGAGGAGGGGAGGAGATCTGTGGGAGGTTACTACTTAGAGATTGGATAATGTCTTAAGTGATAGAACCTCCTCCCTTGCATGGGAGAGGGCTTTATAAGGAACTGTGGAATAAAGCTTGTCAGTCTACTCCTGAAACTGTGTGTCGTCCAGTTATTGGGATTGCGATGGGGATACTGCTGTATTACTTTACCTGCTGGAAACCTTGCCTATGGACTTAACATCACCTTGTTCCTGAGCCTCACTGGAATCTCTAGTGGAGAATAGCTGTGCAAGATCGGCTCTCCGCTACAAGCACAATCGTAGGGTCTGTGAGGCGGTAATTTGTCAGCCTCTCTTTTATCAAAGACAGTCTTTAAAGATAAATACTGAGAGGGTATAGCCGTAGACAAAGGAGGAATGGTAGGAACATTAATAGAATTCACAGGCGTGACTTCAATAGTACATGACTCATGGCAGGCTTCACTCCATGATTTTATCTGCCCTGTCTCCCAGTCAAAAATGGGATTGTGGGCACGTAACCATGGATACCCTAACACCAACTGTGAAGAGGGAGAGGTGATGACCTGGAACCGAATGGTTTCATAGTGTAGAACCCCTGTGTACATGTGTAGCGGTGCAGTCTCGTGAGTAACAACTGGAGATATCAATGGTCTACCATCTATGGCCTCAACGGCCAAGGGTATCTCCTTCTCCCTGATGGGAATATTGTTTTTCTTTACAAAACCAGAGTCTATAAAATTCTCAGCTGCCCCAGAGTCAACCAGGGCGTATATATTTTCAACTATACAACTCTCTCCCATATGTAAAGAAACAGGGAGAAGCAGTCGGTTAGGAGGCAATGTAGGAGACTTAGAAATCACACCCAAGGCCAGTCCCCTATAAGGTCTTAGGTGCGAGAGTTTTCCGGGAGCAAAGGACACTCCTTTACCATATGGTCTCTCTTACCACAATATAGGCAGAGTCCCTCCCTTCTCCTATGTAATTTTTCATTATCAGAGAGTTTGGCAACCCCTAATTGCATGGGTTCCTCTTCAGATACTTTTACACTCTCCGGTGTATTAACTCTGGGGTGAATAGGTGTAACAAAACGTCTATTCCTGTTCTTGGTATAGAGCCTGTCACGAATCCTATTATCTATATCGATGAGGTAGTCAATAAGGTCCTCTAAGGCAACAGGAAGCTCCTTAGCTGCTACCTCATCCAATATAGAGTCTGATAAGCCTTCCATGAAGGCAGTAGTTAACCCATTGTTGGTCCAATCTACCTGTGAGGCAAGGGTACGAAACTGAATAGCTTAATCAGCCACAGACCTAGAACCCTGTTTAACCCTCATTAATGCTCTTGCGGCATTCTTAGACCTTTTCATAGTGTCAAAAGTTCTGCGAAAAGCTGTAAGGAAACTGTGAAAGTCATGCACCATAGGTCCATTAGCCTCCCAAATAGGGTTTGCCCATTCAAGTGCTTTGTCGGTAAGTTGGTGCATAAAGAACCCAACTTTAGACCTCTCTGTGGGAAATGAACGTGGATACATCTCAAAATGAAACTCTATTTGGTTAATGAACCCTCTGCATGTCTTAGAATCCCCTCCATACCTAGGAGGAGGCGTTAAATGGGCCGTAGCATTAGGCACAGTCGATACTTCAGGAAGCAGGGGTGTAGGAGGGTTAGGTGCGGTTGCTGGAATGGTTCTAGCTAAGAGCGTCTGGAGAGCCTGAGCTATCTGATCCATACGGTGATCCTGCTCTACAAATCTAGCCTCATGGGACGCCATCTGTTGAGCTAAATCTGCGGGGTCCATGGCCCTATCGTAATGTAACGAGTATATACCCCTACACGCAGGATCCAGCCAAACAGAAGACAGCACAGAGGAGAGATACGTCTACCGGACCTTAGAGTGGCCGGACTCGACGTAATAGGAGAAGTACAGAGTCAGGAACGATCCGAGGTCAAGGGCACAAAGAGACAGCGTAAACGAGAACTAGCCGGGGTCTGGTACACAGGAATCAGTAAGCCGCCAAACAGTACAGACAAGGATAAAGCGAAAACGAAGTCAGAATACAAAGCCAAGGTCAAATACGGAGAAACACAACTGAACACAACAAGCACTAAAGGGAACTGTAGCAGAAACCACGATAGGGCAAGGAACTAAGGGAAAAGGGTGAGTATAAGTAGCCTTCAAACTAATGTGATTGGCTCCTGTCACTTCCACACCCCCAACAGGTAAGTGTATGGGGTGATTGGCATGACAGGAGCCAATGGGAGCCTTTTTGCAATTTAGGCTCCCACTGTCTCTTTAAGAGCGCGCCCGAGACTCGCGGCGCGCTCTTAGCTGCAGGCGGGACACGTGACCGCATCTCGCGGTCACTGCCCGTCTTCCTGTTAGGCGAGTCGGATGAGCCGTGCGGGGCTCGTGCAGCCGCAGGACCGCGCGCGGCTTGAAGAGAGGACCGCGGCCGGCCCCCGGATAAGGTAAGTAACGCTACACGAGGTTACTTTCCCACATACCTTTCTTGTGAATTGGCACAACATTCGCTAACTTCCAATCTTCTGGGACTACTCCTTTTAACAATGATTGGTTAAATAAATATGTTAATAGTTTTGCTAGTACATGACTAAGCTCTTTTAATAACTTTGGGTGTAATCCATCAGGCCCCAGAAAGCTGTTATTGAGGGAGCGAGCTATACTGAGAGAGCGAGCTTGTGACTGACCACCTGGCACCCCGACTGGGTACCTCCGCCAATCGATGCTTCCTAGCTAACGCCGAGGACCATAAGCACCGTAGACCCCACAAATTGCTGCAGCTTGGTTGGGGTTTCACCATCCCTTTTCATCCTGGACCAAACTCCTGAATCCATGGACTCAGTGGGAATGCCGCTCCTCCTAGAGAGTATAGCTGTGAAGCTCTTATCAGAGATAGTGGTATAGTAGGTTCCCTACAATCACAAAACCAGGCTATGTATTGAGGGTTCAGCAGGAATGGTTTAATGGTAGCCACACTGGCCTTTTATGACAGTCCCCAAGCAAGGTGTGCGCCCACATGGACCATGTTGGGGACAGGGACACAAAACTATACACCAATGATAACACGTGTACAATGTAAAGCACTCCCACACATGGCATACAATCCCTCTATTCTGCCTAGGAGATAAGAATGAGTCAGATACTGTATTAACCCAATTATCTCCAGGCAGAAAAAAAAAACCACTGTTACGGTTGCGTCCAGGCTGGCTGGAAGTTGGACCATAGAAAGGATGCTCCTAGCACTCACCAAAGAACCATCAGCACCGTAGACACCATAAGTACTGCAGACTCCACGAACCGCCGCTGCTGGGCTAGGATCTCGCCGTCTGCTATCCACCCTGGACCTACGACCAGGCTCCAGTAGGTGAACCTCTTCCTTCTGTAGAGCGAAGCAGGATCAGGAACAAGAGCTCTTACAAGAGCTCAGTAGCTAAGGGAGTATGAAGAGCATAGCAATCCCTGTAGTGATTATAGCTGTCCCCTACAAACATGAGTCAAGGCTGCAAGTTAGAGGGTCAAGTCATTCTGTTTATTGGCACCCAAAGGGCTTTCTTGTATGCAGGTTTCCCTTAGATAGGACCACCCACAGGGTGTACAAAACAACCAATTACATTACACACTTACATTACAGAAAACACTCCCAGCAGCTACACACAAAATCCTCCCCCTCTGCCTGTGATATAATTATTGTACACAATACTTAACATAATTATCACAGGCAGGAAAAATACAGTTTTTACACATACACTGAAACTTTAAAACCATACATCCAATCTCCATAAACACATATTTAGAATCAGCGCACTTTAAATATAAACATAACCAAAAATCAGACAAATCCCTCCAGTGGATAAAAAGTTAGACGGAAGTCCTTTATGACCGACCGGTCTATGCAGAAAAATTACTAAGTCCCATTCGAACGTGCATTAGAATCTTCGAACGGGAATTAGTCTCTGCAGCTGAAAGTTCAGTGTAGGAGAAGGTAAGGGTCAGCGGTGTTTGTTGAAATGTGTAGCCGATTTTAGTTCCATGCATTTGGCTACACATACCGCTGACCTCGTTCAAATGAACAAAGATGGCCGCCGCCACGTGTTAGTTTGCACGAACAGCGGCCACCCAGCGCTCTGCAATTAACCTGCAGTAAGCTCACAGCCTGGGAGGTAAATTGCCTGCACACTTCCACTTCTGGGTGGTCCGTCTGTGTGGTTCTTGGTTAAGTAAGCCCCATTTACTGAACCAAGTGGGAGAAAGCCAGGGACAAGTTATTTTACAGGTCTGGGGACAAAGTCTTAAAAGGGCATTGTTCACCAAAGTCACAATATGTCCCCAGACGGTTCTTAAAGGGCCATACACACCCAATAAAAGTCCATAAGCTTTTAGGGGTACAATCTCCCAGGGGCCATAGTCATGCGGGAGGAGGCTAGTAAATAGGCTTCTCCACAACCCAGGGAAGCAGGGCAAGTTGTCATTTAAAGGGCCAGTTACAAATTGCAGTTTGTAACACACACATTTTGCAAAAAACCCAAAACACATACAATCCCCCACACTTATTACATCCCCTGATAGCCCTGACCAACATATCCAAAAGTCACCCAGATCAGTTCAGAGGTTCAGAAATTCTATGGAAGTCTTATTTTGACCGACTGCTTGCATGGTTTCATGACCAAAACAGTTCCAGAGAATCAGGCTGTGCGGCCGGTCTACTTCGAGGATTCGAAATACAGTAAGTAGCCGTGAGTGAATAAAGTCATTATATATATCTCTCTCTCTCTCTATCTTGTTCGTGGGTTTCTTTTTACCGAACCCCATTCGAATAGCTGAACATCCATGGAAAGTAAATTTTAGCGGTGTTTGCACTGTCGAGTGACCAAACACCGCTCATTGTACTCGCAGCTTAAGATGGTCGCCGCCAAGTGGTCAAATGGCTTCAGGAGTTCAAAGTGCCACTTAAAAAGTTTGAATGGTTCCTGTTACCAGTCCCAACAGGCACAAATAGTGATTAAAACCAAGTTTTATCACAGGGGCCATAGTCACAGGGTAAGAGGCTGGCAAGTATACACCTCCAAGAACCGGGGAAAAAAGGGGGGGGGGAGGCGGGGAGAAAAGGGAAGAGCGAGCTATACTGAGGGCTGGGAGAGGGGAGAGAGTTACTGTTACTGAGAGAGAGAGCTATACTGAGGGCGGTTACTGAGAGAGAGACAGAGCTATACTGAGGGCGGTTACTGAGAGAGAGACAGAGCTATACTGTTACTGAGAGAGAGCTATACTGAGGGAGCTATTACTGAGAGAGAGCGCTATACTGAGGGAGCTATTACTGAGAGAGAGAGAGACAGACAGAGCTATACTGTTACTGAAAGAGAGCTAGCTATACTGAGGGCTGGGAGAGGGGAGAGAGTTACTGTTACCGAGAGAGAGACAGAGCTATACTGTTACTGAGAGAGAGCTATACTGAGGGAGCTATTACTGAGGGCTGTTACTGAAAGAGAGACAGAGCTATACTGTTACTGAGAGAGAGAGACAGACAGAGCTATACTGTTACTGAAAGAGAGCTAGCTATACTGAGGGCTGGGAGAGGGGAGAGAGTTACTGTTACCGAGAGAGAGACAGAGCTATACTGTTACTGAGAGAGAGCTATACTGAGGGAGCTATTACTGAGGGCTGTTACTGAAAGAGAGACAGAGCTATACTGTTACTGAGAGAGAGAGACAGACAGAGCTATACTGTCACTGAGAGACAGAGCTATACTGAGGGCTGTTACTGAGAGAGAGACAGAGCTATACTGAGGGCTGTTACTGAGAGAGAGACAGAGCTATACTGTTACTGAGAGAGAGACAGACAGACAGAGCTATACTGTTACTGAGAGAGAGCTATACTGAGGGCTGTTACTGAGAGAGAGACAGAGCTATACTGTTACTGAGAGAGAGACAGACAGACAGAGCTATACTGTTACTGAGAGAGAGCTATACTGAGGGCTGTTACTGAGAGAGAGAGACAGAGCTATACTGTTACTGAGAGAGAGACAGAGCTATACTGTTACTGAGAGAGAGACAGAGCTATACTGTTACTGAGAGAGAGACAGAGCTATACTGTTACTGAGAGAGAGACAGACAGACAGAGCTATACTGTCACTGAGAGACAGAGCTATACTGAGGGCTGTTACTGAGAGAGAGACAGAGCTATACTGAGGGCTGTTACTGAGAGAGAGACAGAGCTATACTGAGGGCTGTTACTGAGAGAGAGACAGAGCTATACTGTTACTGAGAGAGAGACAGACAGACAGAGCTATACTGTTACTGAGAGAGAGCTATACTGAGGGCTGTTACTGAGAGAGAGAGACAGAGCTATACTGTTACTGAGAGAGAGACAGAGCTATACTGTTACTGAGAGAGAGACAGAGCTATACTGTTACTGAGGGCTGGGAGAGGGGAGAGAGTTACTGTTACTGAGAGAGCTATACTGAGGGATGAGAGAGAGCTATACTGAGGGATGAGAGAGAGCTATACTGAGGGCTGTTGCTGAGAGACAGACAGACAGAGCTATACTGTTACTGAGGGCTGTGAGAGGGGAGAGAGTTACTGTTACTGAGGGCTGTTTCCCGCCTAATCTGAGGTGAGCACAGCCAATCAAAGCAGAGCGCGCGCGCCGGCGGATGTTACGCTTATCCTCTTTGACTGATGTGGCTGCTGTCCAATCGGGTGCTGGCGCTGTGGAGTGGGCGTGTCCGGTAGTTTGGCGGGCCCTGGGTCCCATTTGACAGATGGCTGTTTCCGGCAATATCGGCCTCGGCTCTAATGGCAGCCAGGTTAGTACATAGCGGGATCACAGCGCGAGGGATCGGTACAGGATACACAGTGCCCCGGGTGTTATTCCCCCAGCGGGTACCCCCCACCTTCGTAACCCTCCTGTGCCCCCCCCTTTATATACTGTGCCCCCCCTTTATATACTGTGCCCCCCCTTTATATACTGTGCCCCCCCTTTATATACTGTGCCCCCCCTTTATATACTGTGCCCCCCCTTTATATACTGTGCCCCCCCCTTTATATACTGTGCCCCCCCCCTTTATATACTGTGCCCCCCCCCCTTTATATACTGTGCCCCCCCTTTATATACTGTGCCCCCCCCTTTATATACTGTGCCCCCCCCCTTTATATACTGTGCCCCCCCTTTATATACTGTGCCCCCCCCTTTATATACTGTGCCCCCCCCTTTATATACTGTGCCCCCCTTTATATACTGTGCCCCCCCCTTTATATACTGTGCCCCCCCTTTATATACTGTGCACCCCCCCTTTATATACTGTGCACCCCCCTTAATATACTGTGCACCCCCCCTTAATATACTGTGCACCCCCCCTTTATATACTGTGCACCCCCCCTTTATATACTGTGCACCCCCCCTTTATATACTGTGCACCCCCCCTTTATATACTGTGCACCCCCCCTTTATATACTGTGCACCCCCTTATATATACTGTGCACCCCCTTATATATACTGTGCACCCCCCTTATATATACTGTGCACCCCCCTTATATATACTGTGCACCCCCCTTATATATACTGTGCACCCCCCTTATATATACTGTGCACCCCCCTTATATATACTGTGCACCCCCCTTATATATACTGTGCACCCCCCTTATATATACTGTGCACCCCCCTTATATATACTGTGCACCCCCTTATATGCCCCCAGATAGCCCCCCCTTATATGCCCCCAGATAGCCCTCCTTATATACCGTGCCCCCAGATAGCCCTCCTTATATACCGTGCCCCCAGATAGCCCTCCTTATATACCGTGCCCCCAGATAGCCCTCCTTATATACCGTGCCCCCAGATAGCCCTCCTTATATACCGTGCCCCCAGATAGCCCTCCTTATATACCGTGCCCCCAGATAGCCTGCCATACATGCTGGGTATGGCAGTGTTAATTTGTTTTCCCTGAGTGATACTGCTTCCCAATGAGCACCATTCTTTTCTTGTCTGTTAATTTGACTATTATAATTCCCAGATGTGAAGATGGCTCAAGAGGAAATGGATGTGGATTTTCCAAGTTTATTGGATCCCAGCAGTGACCTCCAATCAGAACAGCCTCCTGGACATGTGCCATTCCCACCTCCTGCACTATACTCTGAGAGCTCAGGAGATTCAATTCCCAGCCATGAGGATCAAAATGAGGTGATTATCCTGGACAGCGATGATAACGCCTCACGACTGGCTCCATCTAACGCATCAAATGCTCTGCAGATGCTCCAAGGTGCTCTCGAGCAACTGCGCCAGGCGGCCGAACAACGTTCTGCTCTGCATAACTCTCGGCCAAGGAGGACTACTAGACGGCAACAAAGGGGAGGGTCTCACCGAACAGCTGGTACTAGGTAGCTGTACAAGTAATGTATATGTCCACTCCAGAACCTTCACCTTTTTCTGCTGTAACCAAAGATGGGTCAACTTGTGCTTAGGGTCATTGTCATGCTCGAAAGTCCAAAAGCGTCCCATGCGCAACCTTCGTGCAGAAGAATGCAAATTGTCTGCCAGTATTTTCTGATAACATGCTGCATTCATCTTGCCATCACTTTTCACAAGATTCCCCGTGCCTTTAGACCTCACACACCCAAAACCTCAGTGAACCACCACCATGCTGCACAGTGGGGTTGGTATTCTTTTTACTGTTGGCCTTATTGACCCCCTCTCCAAACATAGCACTTATGGTTGTGACCATAAAGCTCTATTTTGGTCTTGTCACTCCAAGTTAAAGTTTGCCAGAAGCTGAGGCGTGTCAAGGTGTTGTCGGGCATATTGTTACTGGGTTTTTTTGTGGTTTTGGCGCAGTAAAAACTTGTTTCTGGCAACTCAACCATGTAGCTAATTTTACATAAAAATAAAGTACCGTTATATAGTGACCCTTGAAACAACCACACTGTCGTTCCAGAGCAGCCTGTATTTCTCCTGAGGTTACCTCTTGGATTTCTTTGTATCCGAACAATTCTTCTGGCAGTTGTGGTTGAAATTTTTCTTGGTATACCTGACCTTGGTTTGGTATCAAGAGATCCGGGAATTTTTCACTTAATAAGTGGTTGAACAGTACAGATTGGCATTTTCAAGGCTTTGGATATCTTTTTATATAATATTTCATCTTTAAAGGGAAACTCCAGTCCCAGAAAAACGATCCGTTTTTCTGGCACTGGAGGGTCCCTCTCCCTCCCACCCCCCAATCCCCGGTTACTGAAGGGGTGAAAACCCCTTCAGTCACTTACCTGGGACAGCGGCGATGTCCCTCGCCGCTGTCTCCGCCTCCGCGACGCCCCTCCTAGTGATTACGTCGGCCGGTGGGCGAGACTAATCTCGCTCACTGGCCGAGGAGACCTAATGCGCATGCGCGGAAATGCCGCGCATGCGCATTACGTCTCCCCATAGGAAAGCATTGAAAAATCATTTCAATGCTTTCCTATGGGGTTTTGAGTGACGCTGGAGGTCCTCACACAGCGTGAGGACGTCCAGCGACGCTCTAGCACAGGAAACCTGTGCTAGAAACAAGGAAGTGACCTCTAGTGGCTGTCTAATAGACAGCCACTAGAGGTGGAGTTAACCCTGCAATGTAAATATTGCAGTTTATGAAAAACTGCAATAATTACACTTGCAGGGTTAAGGGTAGTGGGAGTTGGCACCCAGACCACTCCAATGAGCAGAAGTGGTCTGGGTGCCTGGAGTGTCCCTTTAAGCTCCATTACCTTGTTACACTGGTCTTTTGACAGTTCTTTTCTGCTCCCCATGGCTCAGTATCTTGCCTGCTCAGTGCATCCACGTGAGAGCTAACAAACTCGTTGACTATTTATACACACACTAATTGCAATTTAAAAAGCCACAGGTGGGGGAAATTAACCTTTTAATTGCCATTTTAACCTGTGTGTGTCTGCAACAAGGCCAGACATTCAAGGGTATGTAAACTTTTGATCAGGGCCATTTGGGTTATTTCAGTTTATGATTTAAAAAGGAGCCAAATAAATGTAATAAATGACTTCATATGATCACTATTCTTCAATAAGACTTTTTTTTTTCTTCATGACCAATCATATTTTCAAAATCAATGCTAAAATTTCACAATTTCTTCCAGGGTATCCACAACTGTATATAGAATGTATATGGCTGGGGCGGAGGTGACTGTATATAGAATGGTTAATATTAATTTGAAATGTTAGAATGACAGTGCCCTTTTTTTCTTTTGAACTGCATCGAGTGCACAACAATTATTTATTTAAAATAAACACTTTTATGTTTTGAGTAAATAGAAGCCAAGCTAAAGATGCATATAAATCTCATATATTTGTTCTCAGCTCCAGAGCTAGCCTTGCAAACTTCTTCCAAATGACCAGAACCCAGCCACCAGTTGCAGCTGCTGCACCGAGGGTCTCTGCGCAGGGTGGGGACAGCTCTGATGACACAGTGGAACTGAGTAATGAGGAAGAAGAAAGTTCAACAGAACTAGATGAAGGGGACCAGGTTCCACCTCCAAACCCAGGTGGGCAGGTAAACATAGAGCAATGTGTGTGAAGCCAGTCTTTTTCCGTGACTAACCAGATGTTTTATTTGTAGCTACTGAGGAGCTCCACATAAACTCTGGAGATGCTGAAGCTACTGTAAGATCAGATTCTGTGGCCGAGAACGGGAGTATAACCTTACAAGTACCAGTTGCAGACAAGCCGGTAAAGTCAAAGAACGAACAGACTCTGTCCTGTATCTGTGTAATAGCTCTAGTGTGTAACACAAATCCAAGCCCCTTCTCAGAACGCCTATTGTAGGACTGTACGTCCCATTGGTCATACTGGCTCTTGCAGAAGTAGAAAATGTTTTATAGGGGCAGTCACAGCTGGAGAGGCATTGGTGGGTATATTAGTTCACTGTATATCTTCTGACATGTCCTGTTAGTAAGGATGACCGTCTTTAGAAGGACTTTTTGGAACGTTTTGGCAGAGCAGGTAATTCATTTCCCTAATATCCAGGGTGGGATCTGGCCAGAAGAAAGATACATGTGACCTGATTAACTGCTTACGCTAAAAACCTACTTGGCTATGGTGCTAATTGGTAAAGGATGAAGAATAGCTGAGATCTTGCATTGAAAGTCGCCTATAACTTGTGTGGTGCTCCATTTAGAGATTTACATCTAGATTATGAATTCCCACAGGAAAACTGCCCTCCTCTTGTATTCGTTTGTCTAATTTTTTTTTGTGGTCTCTTAGCTACACTGAACTATTATTTATTTCTTTTTAAATGTTTTACTTGTACCTATTGTAACCATTGACAGCTTTGCGTAGTGTGATGGTGCTTTATTTTAATAATCATACATTTAACTTTCTTTCACTCCTCACGAATACATGTTAGCAGAAAGGGGAGGGGGTGGATGAAGTCTATGGGAGAGAGGAGAAGACTATGGAAGGGGGGACACTATGGGACAGGGGAGAAAAAAAATATTCTGTACAAACTGTCCCATAGTAAGAAACACTATGGGACAGTTTGTTCAGAATATTTTTTTTCTGGGTTTCTTCCTCTAAAAACTAGGTGCGTCTTATGGTGAGGTGCGTCTTATGGAGCGAAAAATACGGTATAAGGATAATTAAACATAGCATTAGAAATCCCCATTTAATTGATGGCGCCCCGTAATGTAATCTGACTGTCTGAAGTCCATGTAATCTTCGTCATGTGTTTTTTTTAATTTATTTTTTTTATTCTGCACTCAGAAAACCCCGATAAAGACCATCTCTGTGCCTACTCCGCGTTCTCCAGAAGATGATGAAGGGGACACATGTGCCATCTGCTTTGATTCGTGGACGAATGCTGGCGAGCACCGGCTATCTGCTTTGCGGTGTGGCCATCTCTTTGGTTTCACATGCATTGAACGGTGGCTCAAGGGAGGAGCTGCTAAGTGCCCGCAGGTTGGAATGAAATAATTCATGGATGGGTTTTATTCCTATTCAAAATAGCTTTTTGTGTCATTAAAAGTATTTTCTGAAAGGGACAGACAAAGTCACAAAAACACTTTATCTGAAAGGGACACTTCAAGCATCCTACCCACTACAGCCTATTGCAGTGGTTATGGTTCTAGGAGTGCCCCTGTACCTTCACAGTGTAATTTATTAACCAGTTGTAGAGCAGTTTGATACTTACCCTCAGTCTAGCCAGGCACCTGTGGCTGCAGGAGAATCTGTTTAACCCCTTAAGGACTGGCCTGTTTTTGTGATGTTGTACGTTAAGGACCAGGGCTCTTTTAACACTTTTTTGTGGTTTTTGTGTTTAGCTGTAATTTTCCTCTCTCTCATTTACTGTTCCCATACAAGTTATATAGTTGTTGGTTTTTTTTTTTTTTTTTTCAGGACAAAAAGGGCTTTCTTTACATTCTATTATTTGTATCATGTCATATAATTTACTTTAAAAACAATAATAAAATATGGTGGAAAATTGGAAAAAAAACATGGTTTTTGATTTTGCTTGAAAAATCTTTTACTTACCTATGAAAGCTAATAAAAAAAAACTGCTAAATAGATTAAAATTTTTGTCCTGAGTTTACGAATACCCAGTGTTTACATGCTTTTTGCAAGTTATAGGGCTATAAGTACAAATAGGAAATAGCTGTTTCAAAATATATATTTTTAAAATGTATCAATAGTGACATTGTAACACTGTTATCTGTCATAAATCTCTGAATCACACCCCACATGTACATATTTTTTTAAAAGTAGACAACCCAGGGTATTCAATATGGGGTATGTCCAGTTTTTTTTCTTTTTCTAAATTTGACAATTTTTATTCTATTTATAAAGAACATAAGGATGGGGAAGTCTTTTTTTAATAGCCACTTAGTCACAAACACTGGCCAAAGTTAGCGTTCATATTTGTTTGTGTGTGAAAAAAGTAAACTAAATTGAACGCTAATTTTGGCCAGTGTTTGTGACCAATTGGCTACTACAAAAGACTGGACATACCCCATTTGCAATACCTTGGGCTGTCTTCTTTATGCCATCATGGGGGTAATTCTCATTCCTGGGTTAACATACGCTCTCAAAAGCAATGTAACCAACCTGGCAATTTTCAATGTAAAAATATTTGACCCTGTAACTTTCAAAAACGCTAAAAAACCTGTACATTGGGGGTACTGTTATACTTGGGAGACTTTGAACACAAATATTAGTGCTTCAAAACCGTAAAACATATCTCGGCGATGATATTGTCAGTGAAACTGACTTTTTTTGCATTTTTCACACACAAACAGCACTTTTACTGATGATATTGTTGTGATACGTTTTACTATTTTGAAACACTAACATTTGTGTTCAGCAAAGTCTCCCGAGTAAAACAGTATCCCCCATGTACAGGTTTTATGGTGTCATAAAAAGTTATAGGGTAAAATACAGTGATGGCAAATTAAATTCTCTGTACTTTTGGCCTGGGTTTTCAGGCAGGTCCCTCAAACTGCAATCAATAAAATTACTTAATTATGTAAAAAATATTACATAATTATGCACGTAGAATATTTTATATATATATATATATATATATATATATATATATATATATATATATTGAAGTCTACGTGTATATTTTTATAATTATTTATGTAATTTTGTATATGGACATATGTATATTGCGTATTTTTTTTTTAATTTATACATATATATATATATATATATATATATATATATATATATATATATCTATCTATCACTTAATTCTAAGTGTTTTTTGATATAAATATCAAAATACAGTTGGAATAAAATTTCATATAGATATATAATTTTTTTTTATTTATTTGTATTTTATAATATACGTGTGTGTGTGTGTGTGTGTGTGTGTGTGTGTATAATTATAAGTGTATTTTTATAATATAAAAATACACTTGGTATGAATATCTCTCTCTCGCGCTGCGGGGAGACTGCCTGGGCTGCAGGCAGTCTCCCCACAATGGAAGCACCGCGATCGCTGCCGGGGGAACGACGCCGATCGGGTAAGTACATCTTACCGTTATGATGGTCCTCAACTGTAAAATACAGATGACGGTCCTGAACCGTCCGCGGTCTCGAAGAGGTTAAGCTGTGAAGGGCCACACTCATTTCATGCTCTCAGCCAATTAACGCATTACCGTGTGAGAAGTTGCATTACCACTTCATTCTAAATCGATTTGATAAATTATTCTCGTAGGGTGCCAGGATAGTACAGTTGGCTCTAGTGGTTATGGTGCTTGAAGTGTTCCTTAAGTGAATTGATATTGGACCTAGAGTATGACTCTATTTCTGAGAGAAGCATTGAATTGACAGATCTGTGATAACCATGCTTGCACGGTGTGTATTTGAGTAGAATCAGACTGGACAAAACACTTTATGGTTGACTACCTAGGTCAGGGATAGGCAACCTTCGGCACCCCAGATGTTGTGGACTACATCTCCCTTGATGCTTTGCCAGCATTATGTGGGATGTAGTCCAAAACATCTGGAGTGCCGAAGGTTGCCTATCCCTGTCCTAGGTATTGATTGCTGTGCTGTCCCCGGCTGCCCCTTGCACTGATCGCTGTGCTGTCCCCGGCTGACACACAGTCTGAGTGTACTAGGTGTATTAGATTGTTTCTGCAGCTCTGTACATGTGGGAGTCTTCAACTGTCCAGTAAGACTTAAAATCTGTAGAACTCTATTGCCGTCCAAGAAATGCGCACCCTTGCAAATTTATGTTGTGGATTTTACTTTACAATATTTCAAGGTAGCAATGTGATGGCTAGAAAGAGGTTTATTTTGCTAGTCTGATCTCCTTTTTCTTTTTTGTCCTCAGTGTAATAAAAAGGCAAAGCGTTCAGATATTGTGGTTCTGTACGCCCGAACACTAAAAGCTGTGGATACTAGTGAGCAGGAGCGCCTGAAGAGGTAGCGTTCCACTGCTTTATTGACACATTACACCATGAACACGTGCTTGTCTGACAGTCACCCCTGCGTGAAGGAAATAGCTACGCTAATAATGTCAGTGTTTGTGTTTTCCGTCAGTTCCCTGGACAAGGAGCAATCATTACGGAAGAAGGCGGAGCTGGAATCCGCACAGTGTCGCCTGCAGGTCCAGCTACTAAATGACGAGTGCGGGAAACTGCGCAAACACATTCAGGTGAGATGTCTGAATGGAAAAGGTTTATATTCATATTTATTGTTTTTTTGTAATTTTACAGAATATTGGATAAGGTTTTATCATATTTTTTGCCATATGGAGATTAAGAATTATTGTTACATGCTGTTGTCATTTATTAATGGCGTTGACTAAATCTATTTGCATATTAGCAGCAGCAGTATATTAGATGCATTATGATATGCTTGGACTTAAAGGGGCAGTATAGTGTAAGGAGCACTATAGTTCTAAAACTGCCATTTAGGTGGTCCATCCCCATTGCCTTGTGTTAGAAAGAGGATTAACTCTCCTTTTCCCAGTGTCGTTTGTCTCATCGGGTCTGTCCCCGCCCCCCGTTCCGCCTAATTGGCTGACTTTAGCAGAATTGATCATTTCAGCCTATCACAATGCTTTCCCATAGGATAGCATTGGATTGGCTGAGATCGTCCATTCTGATTTCAGCCAAGTAGGTGGAGAGCCAAAACGCCACACTTGCCAATCAGCATCTCCTAATAGAGATGCATTGAAGCAATGCATCTCTATGGGGAAAGGGTCAGCGTCTCCATGCTTCCAAGGCAGTGTTAGAGTTAAACATGCACCGTAATTACCTAGATCTCTACACTATCGACTTGACTAATCTCTTGTTCACTTACCCCTCGCATTTAGTCCTTGATGGATTAGACAGGCAGTGGACCCCTTTTTCCCACTATATACCTGACCGTATTTACACCTGTCTTATTGTGAGAATATATTTATGGGGGTATTAAATATGAAAAATATTTTATATAAATTATCAAAAAAAATTAATATAAAAATACACTTTATTTTTTTTATATTTTGGCACAGTTTCCCTTGATTGGTTTAAAGCTTGGATTACCTCACTATTTTAACTCTTATAGACCCTGGAGCATGTTTATGAGCAAATTTATATTTCACACATTAATCACAACTGATTTTATAAAAAAAAATATTACGTTTTGTGACTAATAATTAAAAATCTGTACCGTGCATGATGATCTGTGAATATTTGGTATGACAATTATGTCAACTATAAGAACAACAAAGATAATTTCTAAATAACGTCTTATAGTGATGGGTTAGCAGTCCACGGAGTGCTAACCCATCACTAGGGGGTATGGGTCAGTGTACTTGGCAAGTAACGGTACAGATTTTTGAACACCTCAATAATCATTCGACTATAAGTAACGGTATTTAATAATGTCAAAATTAATTTCCAAAGGAAATTATACATATGGAACTTCATATATCACCCCTAGAACCTAACTGACATTGTTTCAGCATTGATGGGGGAGGGGGGGGGCAGGAATGACCACAGAATACAGAACAAAGACATAAACTGATGCTAGCAGTTAGGGAAGATAAACACAGTTAGAATTAACTAGTTCACCCGCTGCATGTGATTCTCAGAGTATGTACTTTAAACCTTGCAAAACAGAGCCATTTCACGCAATAGCCAATTAACTATTCTTTACCATCCAATAATCACAAGAGAATCCTAAGCCTTAAAATCGCTTTACTACAGTATTTAACAACTATGTACAACTCACTGCAATTTCTTAGTATCTGGTAATAATAAGATCAGTCCCTGAATTATTAAGGATGTCTAATATCTCTGGATAATAGCTTGATATGCTAAACTTTGCAAATTACCAGTGAACACATCTAATGCCTTAATTTCTGCTGCAGTCTTAATTTATGAGAGATACATTTTTATTTTTATCTAATTATTGTTGGAAATCTGCCCAGCATTATCCAGGTATATATTGTTTTTTAGAAATGATTAAATTAAACCAGTATATTTACTCATCTGGTAGAAGTTCTGTGGCTGGAGATAATCAAGTGAATGAGTGTGAGGTAAGAGTGTTAAAGTTAGCGAAAATAGAATCCAAGCGAGAGAGTGGTTTCTGAAAGTCCAGAAGTGGTCTGGCTAACGAAGACCTTTTCAAGTGTCCCAAGAATTCCTGAAGGAAAAGGGGGTGTGTTCAAAGTGTTGAGTATCTATTCCCACAATTGTATGTGTGTTTCCTGTTAAATCAGTGTGTTCTTACTTTGAAAGAAATCTCTTGTCTGTAAATTTCAGATCAACTTTTTAAATTTGCCCATAGGATTCCATTGGTCTACAGTGTAACAATGAGTGACCGATCGATGGCATAACTGTTCTATGGTTTGTTAATTCTAATGATCATTTGGTCATAATGGTTTAACTAAAATACATGACGACATGGGGAAAACTACTATCTTTATAGCAATCAATCATAGATTGCTGTCAAATATCAAAGTTTGGTAGATTTTAAAAGACAGACGTCAAATCTCATCGTAATTTTAAGTAGCTGGCATAGATGCCCCAAGTTTCAACTAAGTCTACAATTGAGTCTTCTAGAAGCCTCCTTCATGAATAAAGTAGAATGTCTTATGAGCAAATTTCCATCTTCTTATCGGATTCTGGATTTCAGTTACTGACCATCCATTGTATCAGATTACATGTTAGTAATGTTTACTATTTTGAATATATAAAACATATTTAAAGAGGAGTATGATCATGATATGTAATTATATTGTAAGCTAGGGATTTTTCTCCTTTCTGGCCCTTATTTGTAGTGTGCCCTGTAAGAAGATACCTTATCTCACCTTGGATTCTTGGTCAGGCAGTGTTTGCACTCCAAGGCTTTTTACGACCTGGACTGCAAAAAAGATACACAAATACAGTACAGCAGTTATTTTTATTTTTTATCCACAAAATGTCTGACATTATTTAAACTTTTTTCACCCACAGCCAGGTTTAAACTCCTTCTCTAAGACGTGTTTACATGAACCTACTTAAACTCTCCTGTTTCTATCGAAAAATGTTGATCTTTAAACTCTGTTTTGGCATCTTTAATCTGTATAAAATCTTAGATACAGCAAAACCTAGAGAAAATGTGCACCATCTGATACTGTCCACGTAAATAACATACAAATCTTAAAATCTAGTAAAATATCAATATTTTGCAATAGCTATTTCAGTTGCATTTTGATAAATCGTACTAAAAATATTTTTTATTTTGCTTCTGTTACAAATGTAGTGTGCAAATTGATTTGTTAAATTATTTATATATATATATATATATATATATATATATATAATTTTTTTTTTATTTTTTTTTAATTTTTTGTGGTCTTTTACCTAAATCCGCTGTAATGAAGTGTTTTGTTATTGCTGTGATTTTGTCCTGCAGGAGTTAAAGATGCTGATTGCACAGCATGGTACCACCTCCTCCCAGCAGCCCTCCTGCTCCCGGGCCTCTAGCTCACTCTCATCCAGCCAGATCCAGAGGAAGTATAACTTTGAGAAGGCAATACTGATCTCTCAGAGCGGAAACTGCAGGGTCATGTCTTTCTGTGAGAGTCTGGGCTGCCTGGCTGTGTCCCAGCCATCCCCACAGACAACGCTTATTCCAGGTAAGTATTTAGGGCTATAAAGAGTTAATAGCATATTCTAATCACAAACACTGCTCATCAGTGAGTGTTCATGTTTGTCATTCATTCTGTGCACATGTTCCTGCACAGCCTGGCTTTGGACCTTGATACCAGACGTGGTGATGGAATTGTGGGAAAATGGCGCTGAAAGCAGTAAGAGGGCCACGTACACCATTACGGTTTAACCGTTTTTATCAGTGGGAAGTTTGGCTGTACTTACATCATCCATTCTCTTCATTCTTTACAGCCGTGAGGGGAAATGACTGATGGCAAAACCAGACTCTTCCACTTCATAGCTGTATCTAGATGTTTAATTTCCCTGTGACTAACACGGAGCTGGACCTACTCACTGGAAATCTTGGTATTTCCTTCCAGGTTGTGGGATTAAGAAGCTGAGTGCAGTGAATATGAAAAGCAGCCAATACGTCCCCATTCACTCCAAGCAGATACGGGGCCTGGCGTTCAGTAACCGGACGGATGGACTGCTTCTATCTGCCGCTCTCGATAACACAGTAAAGCTGACTAGGTGAATCCTCCAGATCCAACATTACGACTGATCTACATAACCTGCATCCAGGCAGCACCTGCGCTGCCAGTCTTTGGTTTCTGTTTTTGGCAGATCAGGGGGAGCCAGGTGTTTTGATCTAAAATGCATCTTGTGGGTAGATGGATAACAGGCCAAGTCCTGGCTGCACATCTAATAACATGGATACATTGAGTGAATGCTGAATGGCTGTCTAAAGGGGAGGCACATTTTGTACTTCTTTTTGAAATCCTGGATATTGAGTAGTTTTTTTTTTTTTTGCAAGGCTATAATTAATTTGTATGTGAATAGATTGTTGGGCCACGGAAAAATCTGATTGTCATTTTGTTTTTATGAAAGATTTATTTTTGTATTATTGGCTAGCCCTTTTTGAGGGGGGTTTAACAGGGGCTTATGGGATAAGGGACCCCTCCCCCAACAGACCAGAGATTGGTGGGGTCACTATGAGGTGTGCATTTAGCTACAGTCTGTACCATCGTTACATGAACAGGGAGGTATTTTTATGTACAAATTCAATCTAGACTGATGTTTTTTTGTTTTTTCTGTATTGTCCTCATAGCTTGCTAACCAACACTGTGGTGCAGACCTATAATACCGGAAGGCCTGTCTGGAGCTGCTGCTGGTGCTCTGACAATACGAACTATGTTTATGCAGGTCTCATTAATGGCTCGGTGCAAGTATATGACCTGCGCGATACCAGCCAGTGTGTGAAGGAACTGGTGCCGCTGGGCTCCAGGTAACATGTCCTCATTAGTGAGAGTTGATTGAAATCATAGTAAATATTTAGCAGTTTTCACCTCATGAACCTTCTACCTGTTTTTGCTCTGTAGATGTCCGGTGGTGTCGCTTTCGTCTGTACCTCGCGCTGCGTCGGAAGTCTTTCCTTGTGGAGGCGTGCTAGCTGGGACTCTGGAGGGGGCATGTTTTTGGGAGATGAAGGATGGTCAGTACCGTCCTCACCTCCTCCCTTTGGAAACTGGAGGCTGCACAGATATCCAAACTGAGAGCAGTACCCGTCACTGCCTTGTCACTTACCGCCCTGGTAAGTAGCATTAGATCTTTCACTCCTGTAACGGCACCCCGGGCATAAAAGGGGTTAAAAGCAGTTTAGGTTTAGGAGATATTCCCTTTCCAGATACAAAGTCAGCTACCAAAGACACCAACCCGCCGAACAGGAAGAACCATACGAATGCTCCAAACCATACAAATGCTCCAAACAGCCGAACAGGAAAAACCATACGAATAGGTTTACACTCCAGACAGCCAAATAGTAAAACCATACGAATAACCCCCTCCAAGTACGAAACGAGGCTCTGTATTGAGGGTCAGCAGGTGATCTGGCTTAGTGTGGCTAATTGCCCAGTATTTATGCAGGTCTCCCACCAGGTGGACACTCCCATAGGGGACATGGTGGGAAACTAGGACACAAATTGTACATTGACCAATAAGAACAGTTTACCAGTAAACACTTCCCTTTGGACAATAGGGACCCTCCTCTCTATCCTGGAGATAATTGGGAAGTAACTCAATTATCTCCGAGGATAGAGCACAACCTCCATTTTATACCTGTTACTAAAAAGACCTAAAAATACATAATACTAAAACTACCGAATAAACTATGCATGTTTAACATATCCCCAGATAGCTTAGATCTGAGCGCACATTATTACTGAATGGCGCTCAGATAACATACATACAGTTCAATCGCTATGGAGCCAAAGTCTTTCACATAGTCTTTCGTTATATGAATGGGATAGCTATCTGGGGTAGCACTGTTCACATAATCAAAGTCCCGAACGGCCCAGCGTTCGTATAAACAAATGGGAACAAGAGAAGAGAGGTCGGCGGCTTCAGCGGTGTTCGTGAAGAAAAGTGTCCGTTTTCAGTTCCATCAACTAGTCGACGAACACCGCTGTGCATTCGACGGTTTAAGATGGCCACCGCCACGTGTTCGGCTATACGAACGATTGCCACCCCGCGTTCGTCAATTGCGCTGCGGTTAACCGCAGCTTCAGGGAGGTAAATTGCTGGCACACTCCATACCCAGGTGGTCCGGTCATTTGTACGTTTGTTCAGTAAATTGAATTTACCGAACTCCATAGCAGAAAGGCACGAACAAGCATTTCTACAGGGAGGAATACAAGTTTTAACATAGGGGCCATAATCCTGAGGCAGCAGGCGAGCAACCAGGCTTCTCCATGACCTAGTAAGCTAGTAAACATCACACTGCTCTGCGCTCTACTTACCTGGTAAGTGTCATGGGCATCCTTCACTGCCTCATTGCCTACTTCACCAATAGCAGTCACTCTTCCCCTGTCATTGCCTTGTCTTCTACCTCACCAGTAACCGTCATTCTTCCACTGTCATTGCCTCATTCCTAGCTCCACTGTAACAGTCATTACCCCTGTCACTGCCTCTCCCCAATAAACAGCTGTAAAACTTGATATTGCCTTCAGTATTTGTGTATGATAAACTAATGCATGGTTTGGTTTTGCAGTGTATTCCCAGGGTATTGTGATTAGGACACAGATTTTTCAAAAGTGATATTGATTTTCAGGGAAAACCCACAACTTCCTCCGTTGTGTGATGATGGAGCTGATCAGTAATCGTCTGACAGATTCAGAGGATGAGTACAGCTGCTCCTGTTATCCAGTACAGACATTCAATGGTGGCCCCACCTGCAAACTGCTCACCAAGAACGCCATCTTCCAGAGTCCTGATCGGGATGGCACTGTCCTGGTGTGTGCAGGAGACGAGTCCTCGAACTCTGCCATGGTGAGAAACCTTGTGATTCCTTTCTTGTGTACAATACACAGCGCAAAGGGATGAGCACGGAATACAGATCCTACCTCTCTTCAGTTCTCTCCTATAACTAACAAATGTGTTTGTTCGCTGTGAATATTAAACAAATTTGTAGATATCCACATCTGTGTATTTTTCAGCTGAGTTTTTCCTTCGTTGTTCCCTGTAAAATGTTACTTTTATTATATATTACCATCGTGTAATGTCCATAGAATTGATTGTTTAAATAGTAATTTGTTTAACCACTTCAATATTTAAAAAACTAATTTTATTTTTTTAATTTGCACTTAAAAATCTAGCCCATAAAGCCTTACCCATCTTAGTTATGACTGCCAATCTGTAGAGAAATGTGCTTTTCAGCCAGAAGCCACTGGTTACTGATACAATGCCTGTATGCTTTTTTACTAACATTTCAGATCTTGTGTGAAATATTGCATGATAGAGGACCCTATATACGTTATAAAGCAGTTTCTTTCCTAAATATGTTTATGAAGTATGAACAAATAAGTAACTTAATTATAAATTTGCATAATTGTAGATTATGCTAACGTAGTGTACCTATAATCTTAATTTTAATAATGACAGGAGGCGAGTATTTTGCATAACTTTCTTTACTTTATGCCTCCAGCAGCACAAGTCAATCAGAAAACTTTAAACCAATCAGTAACAGGCATCACATCCATATATAAAGCCCTGACAGTCACATGATTTCCTCTTTCTTTGATGCGAAAACAGTCCATTATAACGTCAGGGAATTCAAATAACAGTCTTGAGTAACGTGTAGAACATAATTTGGAACATGACTTGAAAAAATCCTCCAGCTTTATCTTGATTTTTATCTTTATGATGGTTACTCTGAAAAGAACAGAAATACGTGAAAGGTGATGGAACCCAACTGATGTCCACATTAAAAAAACAGTACTATAAGCATCTATATTTATATTACGTTAAATTTTTTTAACATTAAACAACCATGGTTTACTATAATAATCGCCACGGCTGTAACATCCGTCAACTATATAAGCATCCCATAAATATACTGAAATATCCAAAATCTTATAATTAGACTGAAAATGATAACCAGAAAAATTAGAATTTCCCAGAGTATAGGGAGGGAAACAGGGAGGGAAAATACTCGCCTCCTGTCATTATTAAAATTAAGATTATAGGTACACTACGTTAGCATAATCTACAATTTTATCACATGACAGGAGGCTTCGTATTTTGCATTTTTAAAGCTGTGGTATGATCGAAAGGATGCGTGTGCGGTTGACGAAATAAATATACGGAAGTTGTCTCGCCGTGTCCAATTTGCCGCCTGTAAAAAATATAGAGGCCCCTCATGAAGGCCTGAGAAGCAGCCGTGCCTCGTACCGAATGAGTACCTAAAGCACGTCTCCTCCCCCGTTAACGATGACAATCAGTGAACCCATCTAGACGGAGTGTTCATGGTAACTGGCTTGTATGGTTGTTATAAACCCCACCGATGTCTTAATGTGTCAATCTAAGTGTTGTCGGGATCTCCATATAACCAAACACTGCTATAACTGCACAAAGACTGGGAAAAAAACGCCGGGAACAGGGTAAAACACGGACGCGAAAAAGATTTAGTTCTACGAGAACCGTAGAGGTCCTTCCTTCAGGTGATACCGAAAGACCATATACGTCGAACTCCAGAAGATCTGATATCCAACGAAAATCCAACATAATGTGATTATGACTGACGGGGGGATAGGTTCGTGTTATCTGATTAGTTCCGAAACAAACCCAATCAAAGTCTCACAACAGTGATACTTTAACTCATGGTTTTGGACCGTATGCTACCCCGCGGAAAAAACGGTCTATCAAAGGTTCTTGATCGACCGGAGTGTCGTGAATCGTACTACGCGCTGTCGAAATAACGGAACGTATCCCGTTAATGGAGCGGTCGAATCGTTCCGATCGGCCCGTCGTGAAAAAATTATGGGCAAGATTCAATATCGAGGTAGATAGGGGTAATAAAAGGATCGTAGTCCCTTTCCATACCCCCGTGACTTCCAAGTGTTCCATGTGGATAAATCATTTCGGGGAATACCTGTTGTCCATGAGTCTCATGACTCTAGTTGGTTGCGATAGTCCCTTGACATACCCGTCTCCCTTGGAAGACACCAATCCACCAACTCTAGCCGCTCCTGCGTTAACAATCGATGATGTTCTCCCTTTGATCTGCCCGAAGGCAAGTTAAAACTGAAGAAGCAGAGGATGATCCCAATTAAAGACGATCATTCTAGAAGTCCCGCTTAGCTCCTTTACCTCTATAACGAGTACTATCGAAGTCCTTGCCGTTCTGATCCCAATTTCGTAGGTGTGCCCGGATCTCATGCAGTGAGCTTTCAGCCGATGTCTGGCCCGTCAGTGAAGTGGTCCTGGGAAGTAGTCAAGGTACTATGGAACCTTTCCGTCATATCCGTCGAATTTCCTTACGAAAGTCGTTATCGCTGATGTGGGGAAAGGTGCAATCCGTCCAATGTGGCATCTATTCCGAAGTAGAGATATGTAGTTACTCGGAACTGGAATCGAACCGACTCCGCTCTGATCACTATGAATCCCAACAATTCCAGGAACTGTGACAATAAATCTCGTTTGTCTACGCAGTTAGGAATTGGGCTTGCCAAGGGTCAGCAAGTGTTACGGCGGATACCCTTTGCTCTTCAGTGCGTCCTGACCAGTTTCCAAAACTTCTTGAGGGACTAAGTGAGCCAGTAGGTAAGTGTCCTTTCAAATCTAACCTTGTAAAAAACCTTTTCGAGGAGTCTCCTAATAGATGTATACCTTCCTTCTTGAGATGTCGGTACGTCCCCAAAACCATTGGGTTGTCCTATGTTGATGACGGTGAGAGTCTCCTGTCTTCTTCTTTACTACTTTACGTGGACCTCGGTCTGAATATCCCTGTAGTGACACCGAGCTCACTGTTGAGGATTATCTTGTTCGTTCCTAGATGACATGGGTATTCCATCCTGAGCTTGTTTCGTACTTCTTCTCCCCGAAGCCGGAGGTTTGCAAGGTGTGCCCGGTGCTTCGGCAAAACCCCTTTTCGGATGATCCTGGGTGTCTGGTGGTACGCGAGTCAACCGAGGTTTTCCAGTGTGCCAAAAGAAACTTTTCTTGCCAGGCGGGTTCTGACTTTTCGTCTTCCGATGGAAATCTGACCTGTTGGTTCACACCCTTTCGGTCTGTGGAGTCAGGATTGTACAACAGTACGCTTATTGCCCCTCAGTGTGTCTCTGTGTATAACCGGGGTCACCCAGCATTTCGATTAATCGGTACCACTTTCGCAGGATCTGGGTAGTGGTCTGAGAATGAGGACACCCTCCGTAGGACCGGGACGTACCCTGGTATGGGAGACGTGAAAGTCTCCCTATGTATAATCTAGTGGTTCATCCTTATATGTCCTAGAGTTGTGGAGTTTGGCGGTATAGTGAGTTCTCCTTCTCGGTTAAGGGAAGGGCGTACGGGTCCTTCAATTGGGGCGTAGAGGTGTCGGAACACATGCATGTAGTGTGCCCTGGTCTGTGCATGCAATGCCAGAGCATATTCTGAAGGTAGAAGCCCTGGACAAGGGTGCAGTGGTCACCCCTTCGTACCTACGCCACTAGCACCTGGTAAGACTATCCTGGGGTCATGTTGGGACCCTCTTCCGGTCTGTGGGGTATCGAGACAGGTGTCAGGTACGGTAATACACTTAGTGCCACTAGTGGGTCTCCACATACCGCTGGGGTTCTCCGGGAACTGTTTCCATCAGTACCACTTAGAGATTTCCTGGAGTGGTCTGAGGAGGGGGTTGCCCTCAATAAGACCGGGCTGAACGGTCAGGAATGTCTGGACGTAAGCCCGTATGGGGAGGTACGGTAGTCTGCAAATTATCCAAGGGGTAACCCTTATTGGGTATAGTACTGTGGAGCTTTGGCAGCACCGTGAGCTCTCCTTTCTTGGTGCTGTCGACATACATGTATCCATTGTGTTCCGATCTGGCATACAGTAACAGATCGTACTCCGTGGTTATCAGCCCGTCCTAGGGCGTGGGGATTAGACCCCAATATCTATATGTCCTTAGCCCTTCCGGACTTGGTTGGGTTCTCTGACTTCCTGAGGTATGTCTTGCCAGACCTCCTCCTCCGAGGGAGAGTCCTCTGCCCTCCGTTCGTCTATGATTTCTAAGGACGATGGAGATAATGGTTCCTCATCCTCTGATGAGGGTCTTGTGGAGTGTCTGACACAATGGTAGTATGATTTTTTTCCCGTCTGTGGGAAGACAGAGTATACGTCAGTGCGTATGTGTCTACACAGTGGCTTCCACGTACAACTGGGGGGCACCCAGGTACCAAGTAATCAGTACCACTAGGAGTTTGACTAGTGGTCTGAAGAGGGGTCACCCTCTTATCGACCGGGGTGAACTGTCTTTAATGTTGGGACGGAGCCCGGTAATGGTCGGGACGGAGCCCGGTAATGGTCGGGACGAAGCCCGGTAATGGTCGGGACGAAGCCCGGTAATGGTCGGGACGGAGCCCGGTAATGGTCGGGACGGAGCCCGGTAATGGTCGGGACGGAGCCCGGTAATGGTCGGGACGGAGCCCGGTAATGGTCGGGACGTAAGCCCGGTAATGGTCGGGACGTAAGCCCGGTAATGGTCGGGACGTAAGCCCGGTAATGGTCGGGACGTAAGCCCGGTAATGGTCGGGACGTAAGCCCGGTAATGGTCGGGACGTAAGCCCGGTAATGGTCGGGACGTAAGCCCGGTAATGGTCGGGACGTAAGCCCGGTAATGGTCGGGACGTAAGCCCGGTAATGTGAGGTATCGAAGACCTCAGTACGCTTTTGTAAGGAGTCACCCTTGTGTATGGAATTTTGTGGAAATTTTGCCATTGTGGATTGTGCGTACTTTGTTATAAGCCCTTGATTGGGCGTGGTGGTCACCCTTGTACAACAAATTGTTGTTGTTGATTGTTTGTATGTAGTGATTTCTGGGTAGTTCTTCAGTGCTTTGTAACAATCATCATTGCCTTCTGAGTGTTCATCTAATTGGGCAGTGCAGCCTGAGCCTGATGGGAGTTGTTCCTGGTTTGGTGTAATACAATCCCAACGGTGAGTTACCTGCAGTGGTCCTTTAGCACAGAGCTGTAGGAGTTAACTGCAGTGAGGAGTGTGCTTAGCCTGATGGGAGTTGTTCCTGGTTTGGTGCAATACCATCCTCACGGTAAGTTATCTGCAGTGGCCCTTTAGCACAGAGTTGCAGGGGTTAACTGCAGTGAGAAGAGTGCTTAGCCTGATGGGAGTTGTTCCTGGTGTGGTGTAATACCATCCTACTGGTAAGTTATCTGCAGTGGCCCTTTAACACTGAGTTGCAGGGATTAACTGCAGTGAGGAGTGTGTTTAGTTACACATTATATTATGTGAGCATGAAGAATTAATTCAACTAATAGGATAAACAACAAAACTTCTCAGTGTACATGACAGAATATTTTGTCAGCTTCAGTGTAAAGCAATCATAATTTTTTGCTCTTTCAATCAAGTGGTGTACCTGTGATGGCACACATACTGTAATACTTTAATGGCACATAAAAACGTTAATAGAAGCAGAAAATCTGTGCCAGTTCGTGGGAATCACGAACTGGCGAAACTAAGATGGCCGCCGAGGATCTCGCGGTATCGCGAGATCCAAGATGGCCGCCGTTCGCGCGCAAATTTGCCGCGCAGTCCGCGACCTGCAATTGCGGTACGACGGACTCGGTCTGCACCCCCTCGCGCCCCCCTACCCTCCCCTAGGTACCCTGGGACCCTTAGAGGAGCCTGGTGGTGCCGCGAATCGCGAGGAACAAACAGGCAAACAAGCAGACAGTAACAGATCCCAGCAGGGGAAACACAGTGGGAAAAACCCACCTAACAGTCCAGGGAGAAGGATGGATTTAGCAGGGGAAAAGAGGAGGCAGATGAAAAGGGAGGCCCCAGACAGGGGGAAGAAAAGAAAAGGTACAATACCAAAACAAGTTAAAGTGACCACAAGATCAATATGTATTATATATAGAAAAACAGTTGAGAGCTTAATACTCTGACCTGTGCCTTGGCTGGAAGCAGCAAAGAAAGAGGAAATCATGTGACTGTCAGGGCTTTATATATGGATGTGATGCCTGTTACTGATTGGTTTAAAGTTTTCTGATTGACTTGTGCTGCTGGAGGCATAAAGTAAAGAAAGTTATGCAAAATACGAAGCCTCCTGTCATGTGATAAAATTAGATTTTTACATTTGTTGCAAAGCAAACTACACAAAATTCCTGTTGTAGGTTTAAATGATAGATATGCATTCCTTGCTTCAAATATATGGTATGCTGTTTTTTTTGTTTTGTTTTTTAATCAAAAAGTGCTTTATTCAGCAATAACCACTCACGTCCAGGCGTGTTCTCTATGAAGCCTACTGACTCCTTTCAATGAAAAGAAATCTGCATAATGTTCAATATTATAAACTAAACTGAGAATTATAAAGAACTGACGAGGATATTGTAAGTTTCTGCCAAAATAACTGACCTGAGCAAATCTAGTTCCATTTTGGCTTGCGATGTCCAATTATCGAATTCCCAGTTTAGTTCATATTGCTGTAAGGCTTGGAATACTGAAGACGTGGTCTGTCCTTTTTTGGAAGAAATGACAATCCAGCTAGCATTCCTTTCATAGTCGGTAGAGTAACCAAAGACTAGGAACGTTCATTAACTTATAGATCGATCTTTCCTCGATGTGCTTTGTTGTATGACCTGAGTTTATTTTGAAGAATTGCAGTCTTATGGTGTTTTCCTGCCTCTTTAAATATCCCCCAATGATGATGCTGTATAAAGCACTGGACACTTACTATGCACCTTTCTTTGTCCATTCCAGCTGTGGCATTCAGGAACCGGCTCGCTAGTCCAGAAGCTGCAGGCTGACCAGCCCGTGCTTGATATCTGCCCCATTGAGGTGAACCAGAACAGCATGCTGGCCACATTAACCGAGAAAATGGTGAAAATCTACAAATGGGAGTGACTCATAATTTAAATCAATAAAGGCTCAGAAAATGGAAAAGCAAACCTCTCCGGATCCAGAGTGCTGCTACAGTCACAGACCTGGATTTGTGCTGGTCGGGAGCTGCGTTTTATTCCTATCTTGGGATGGACACCACCTTTTCTATTCTGGAAAGCGGCACATTCTCTCGGCAGGGACAGCCTACATAAACACTATTTTGGCTTTTCAGATTGTGCTGGGGTGACAATGTATTACTGTGGTGAACAATGTCTTTCATATTGTACAGTCCGTATATTTTCCTATGTGTTATAAACTGTGTTTACATGTGTCTTTTTTTTCTGTCATTTTGTCTGCATCGCTTGTGGATATTTGTTTGTCTAAAAAAAAAAAAAATGTTCTGGGCAATAAAGAATTTTGTATTTTTATTTCTGGTTTTAAGTATAGTATCTTCAAGCTTTCCTAAGAGAACTCTTCCTGAGCCACAGCTCGACCTGTGAATGCTCTTTTCTATAAAATTTCTCCGATCATCTTTTTCCAAAGCAGTGTATTAAACTAAACTCTATTGGTGACCATTGTCATTGCATGATTAAAGTGGCATTCTTAGGACCATAATCACTGTAGCTTGTGGTTAAGGTGTAGGCAGACAGGCTCTGTTTTGCTACCTTCTTGACTGTGTTGTTGGTTCCCCAGATCCTAACACTGCTGCCCTCACTTTTATCCTCCCTGCCTCTGCAGTACTAGAAAGCTTTGCTGGTCAGCCAGTTTCCTCTGAAGCTCTCTGCCTACTGAGTGTGTGACATATTGTACTATTTCTTGGCTAATCATGGCAGCATCACTCCTGGGTAGCCCAACTCCCACTGGAAGAGGAAACCATTAACAAGACTGGAGGCATGAAAGGTCCCTCCTCTCATACCACAGGCTTTGTTTTTTTTGTTTTTTATGTCCTTGGCTGTATGAATGGGAAATTTCTTTTTCTAAAGAATTTAATTTTTTTGGCGACTTTCCATGTCTACCATGGGTATGCCAGACGAAGTTCAGCCTTTTTGCGTCTGAAGAACTCTGGAAATGTAGAGCAGAATTGGGACAGACTTTGTGCATCTGAAAATATATAACCTGCTGGAACAGGTTTGACTGAATTTTGGTCTCCGACACACCCTATCCTGATAGATCTGTAGGCATGAAGACATGGTAGAAAAGGCTTTAATCTCCTAAATTCTTTTTGCGGAAGTAATAGCCACCAAAAACAAAGTCTTGTAAGTCGGCAGGGTAGTATCCACATTTTCAAGGGGAACGAACAGATCATCAGTCAGGTAGTTGAGAACAAGAGGAAGGTCACAAGGAGGGGTACCGGATCTGGAAGGAGGTCTCAACCTGAAAGCTGCCTTGAAGAATCTGGAGATCAAAGGATCTGAAGTCCATGAGATGTTGCATAAAGCTGAAGGAGCCGAAGACTGAACCCTAAGTGCTGAGGCTAAGGCCCTTATCCAGACCCTCTTTCAGGAACTCCAAGATTTCAGTATTGCGAGGATACAGGAAGTCAATGTGTTTGGCCGAAGCATATTCCCGGAACACATCCCAGATCCTATGGTAGCATGAGGAAGTAGAAGCTCTCCTTGATTGCAAAAGGGTATTGACCACTGCTTCTAAAATACCTAGTTGTTGAAGTCTTTCTTTTACAAGACCCATACCCCCAATTTGAGGCGTTCCGGATGAGGATGGAATATTGGGCCCTGCGTTAGCAGATCTGCCATAACAGGAACAGGCCAAGGTTGTTCCTGGCTCATCGTAGACAATGGGGGGGAACCACTGCCTCCGAGGCCAAATCGGAATTATGGCTATAACCTTCTTTCCTTTCGACCAAACCTTCCGCAGGAACCTGGGTATCATGGGTAGGGGAGGAAACGCATACCCCAGATCGAATGACCAAGGAAGAGAGAGAGCATCCTGGCCCATTGCCTGACTGTCCGGGTGGAGAGAGAGAGAGAAGTAATTCTCTACCCGATGATTCTGGGAGGACACCATCAGGTCGATCTGGGGCATGCCCCACCGACGGGCAATCCATGCAAAGACTGCCGGGTGAAGTTTCCATTCTCCCGGAAGAATTTCCTTTCTGCTGAGGAAGTCCGCAATCACGTTCTCCGAACCTGGAAGATCGCCTTCAGACCCTGTAGATTGGTCATGGCGATTGTTCACATATGATGCAACCGCTCTGTTGTCTGTTTTGATTAGCACCCAGGAATTTAAGATCTGCCAAGATGGCCTTGGAAACAGTTCTCAGTTCTCTTAGATTTGAGTGTAGCTGACTCGGGTCCACTTCCCTTGAGTCCATGTGGAATTGAAGTGGGCACCCCATCCAAAAGAACTGGCATCTGTTGTAATAACCGTCCAAGGAGGTTCCTCGAAGCCTGATGCCAAATTCTTCTTGTTCTTCCACCAGTTCAACCCTTTCCTCACGGGCAGGGGTAGAGAGATCCTTTGCTCCCAATCTGTTCCCACTCTGTCGAACTGGAGAAGGAAGCAATTCTGGACCGGACGAAACTTCCACTGGGCCCATTTTACCAACCCAATAGTTGATGTCAAAGAACCCAGCAGACTCATGACTTCTCTTGCAGAGGCAGTCTCGAGACCTTGTAGCTTCCCTACTTTGTCTCTGACTTTTGTGACCCTTTCTGGAGACAGGAAAACGTGGGCAGATACAGTGTTCATCACTGCTCCGTGGAATATGATAGTCTGCGAAGGAATCAGGGAGCTTTTCTCCACGTTCAGAAGCCAACCGTGGTCTTGAAGAATATTCATCGCCACCAACGTATGATGAGCTACCATCCTTTGAGATGGACCTATGATAAGGATGTCGTCCAGGTAATGGAAGATCTCGATTCCTTTCTCCCTTATGAAGCCTATCAAAGTGACAAGAACTTTCGAGAACGTTCTTGGCGCCAAACTGAGGCCAAACGGTAGTCCCCGGAACTGAAAGTGCCTTCCTAGCGCCCAGAACCTGAGAAACTGCATATGATCTTGGTTTATGGGGATTTGGTAGTAGGCGTCCCTCAAGTCTATGGTGGTCATCCAGTCTCATCTTTTGATGCTCTTCAAGATGGTCTGTAACGATTCCATTTTGAATGTTCTTACGTCGAGCATGGAGTTTACCCCTTTCAAGTTCAAGATGAGACGCCACTTTCCCTGGGGTTTTGGGGCCAAGAACACTGTGGAGTAAACCCCAAGGAACCTTTCCTGTCTTGAAACTTCTTCCACCACTTTTTGTTCCAGAAGAGTAGAAATGCAGGTCCTCGTGGCCCTTTGTTTGGTGCCTACCAACACCCTGGATTTTTTTTGAAGAAAGCGGATTTTTGGCGAGAGGAAAATTCTATCCTGGAACCCTCATTTATGATGGAAGTGACCCACACGTCAGAAATATTTTTGGCCCACACGGGGTAGAGGAACTTCAGTCTTCCCACAGTCCCCAAACAGGCCTGAAGACCTTCAGAAGTTCTTCCCAGAGGTTCTAGCTCCTCTTCCTCTGGAAGCCTTATTGGAAGAAGAGTGTGAGAAGGATTTCCATGAAGAATTTCTGGAATACTCCCTTCCCTGTTTAGAGCTCCTGCTGTCCCGAAAGGACCGATTCTTGAAGCGCTTATTCTTCCAGGAGGAGGGAAAGCTCTTTCTGCTCACCTGAGGCAAAAATGCCTTTTCCCCATCAGCAGCTTTTTGAATAGACTCCTCCAGAATTTTGCCAAATAGGAGATCCCCCTGGAATGGAAGGCCACACAAGGACGCCTTAGAGGCATAGTCCGCTCCCCATGACAGGGCCATACTCTTGGCCATCATGCGAGTGATGTCTAGGGAGGCTTCTGAACAGAATTCCGTGGCAAGGCTAAAGTCCTTGGGGCTCTCCAAAAGATGTTCCCGACGGACACCCCGGTCAATGTCCTCCAAGTTAGTAAGGCCCTGGAGAGAGTGGTCAGAGCCACTGCCGGATGAAGGGCGGAGCCCAGGGCCAAGTAGGCTTTAATCAAATCTCCATCCATAATCTTTTCCATAGGCTCTCTGAGATATGCCATGGAGTCAATAGGAAGCGTAGTTTTCTTTGCCATATGAATCACCACAGCGTCAATCTTAGGAACCGAATTCCACAGGCAGCAGTCCACGGCAGAGAAAGGATAAATCCTCGTGAATTTATTTTTCAAGGTGGATTTCCTTTCTGGCTTATTCCATTCTTGAAGGATCATGTCCTTGATCGAGGAATGCACCGGGAAGGTAGGTCTATTCCTCAAAGTCCTCAAAGAACCTGTCAGCCTCTCTCACTACAGACTTTTCTTCCGTAAGGCTAAGAGTGTCTTTGAGAAGGGTAATAAGTCTATCAATAGACTTCGAGTCAAGAGACCTGGAGGTATATTCAACTTCCTCCTCACCATCATCTGAGACCTCCCACACATCAGGGTCTTCTCCAGAGCTGGAAGACTGAGGTTCCGCTCTGCGTCTTACTCGGACCACTAGACACCGTGGTAGATTTAAAGCCCTCAGCAATAGCTTGGGAAATCCAGCGTTTAAGGTCATCCTGTGGGGAACTCCCACTGGGGGCATCTGCCGCTTCCAATAAGCATTCCCTGCAGAGGTTCCTTCCATGGGGAGCAGGTGATGAACAATTAATGCATTTATTGGACTTTTCCCTTGATTTCCTTGCTGGGGAATCCAGATGCTTGCTGGGGCTGAAATAAAGCCATATATAACATATATTACAGGCTCAGTTTGGCACTCTTTTAACAACCCCCCCCCCCCCCCCTAGAAAAAAATTAATGGCTCATCTATGTTTTCTAGAGAGGGATCTCGCAGAGGCAGAGGGAGAATCCATACTAAAAAGGAGAATCAAAGGGAATTCAATACACAATTCCCAAAAGGAGGCAGAAGCAGACTGACAAGAAAAGAAAAACCCCAAATCATCAGCACAGAAGAGTTAGAAATCCTACCTCAATGACAGAAAAATTCCTCCAGGCAAAACAGCAAATGCAGAAACTGCAGAGAACTCAGGAACCGAAATGCCAGCTCTTGAACAGCTGATACAGCGCCTAGGCAGAGAAAGCTGGATCACCGAGTTTAAATAGAGCTGGAAAGCGTCCGGCCCGCGCATGCGCAGACCGCTGGAACGCACACTATGCGTTCCAAACGGTCGCGGCTGAAAATCGCATCACTTCCGGTTTCGCCGGCCCGGCCGCGACGTCACTTCCGCCTGTTGGAACACACACCGCGTTCCAGCCAACCACGTTGGCCACACCAGGAACCCACAGGCAACAACAGAGGGCACCCCTGCTGCAGCAGAGAGGGACTCCACCCTCAGGAAAGATCACTCAGCACACCAGTAAGTAAACAGGGTCCCCCCACAGGAGGACCCCCATAGTATGGATCCCAAACACTGCCACCAATGCTAGGGGAGGGAATTTTTAGACCCCAGTTGCTAGGGGCAAGACAAACAACAAGGGGAATTTTTAAGGAGGACCAACCCCATAATGTCAGATTACCTGTAGCCGTGTTTCCCTCAGAACACCAAATCCCACGCAGCAGTTCAGTACTTACACAGAACCTGACCCAGTTAGTCCTGCTCATGCAGGCTGTTTACTGGGTCCTTCAAATGAAGAGAGGCTGAACTCCATTTGGAACGAACCCACGACAAACGCAGGAAGGTGGCCATAAAATAAAAAGTAAAAAGTCCTGTAGAACTTGACAGGAAAAAAGAATGAGGTGTAAGGGGAAGAGGGACTCTTTATACCCATCAGTCTAATTAATTAATCTAATTAATTCCTGCCTGTGACTGCTAAGGGAGGAGCTACCCATAAGTGATGCTGCCATGAGAAATAGCCAGGAATATGATATTTCTCTATTGGTATTATATCCATGAATATTCTATATTATTAACAGTACTAAATATATATGAATAATATAGTAAGTTATAAGTGGATAGTGTGTAAATGTATGGGTATATATATATACACATTTACACATATACACATTTGTCTCTGGGTTGTTTGTAGTATTCCATCCCCCTTTTGACTGTTAGACATCATACCTTATTTTAGGTTTTATCTTTAATGTTTACATTAATCACATTACTTGGCTCAGACTTGAATGAATAGGGTGATAGAGAGAAATCCTGTGTCTGTCTTAGCCTTGTAATACAAAATGGAGTCACCTCTGTTCTAAGAGTGACTGGCAGTATACAATTTTAATATCTGTCTTATAACAAATGTCTGCCGATATAAATATACTGACAGTTTAAGTACACAACTCAGTGTAAAATTAAATAAAACCAGATAGAATACCAGAGCATCCCTACTGTCCATACGCAATTACAGTCCATTTCTACAACTTTGGTACAATTAACCTACATCTGTTTATGCCATAATCATTACTTTACATACACCCTATTATACACCCTGCAGCTCAAGACTTACATTTGGTAATACGGGCCTTCCACTGCAATACCTCTACACGCAGCCCTCACTATGCCTTCACTCCATATATCACATATGGCCCTCTGTGGGCAATCCACTATGACACAATGTCTGCCACACATTTGAGAAATTATATTCAACATTTCCAGCTTTACAAGGGTCAACTACAACCCTGTCATACTATGGTTGACTATTCCTCTCAGCCTTGTTATGCCCACGCAATTCCTTCCTTTACGACCCTCTCTCTGCACTTCTGAGAACCAAGAACCTCTCATTACACATTTAACCATATTCAGGCCTCCTCGGTCTGTCACGGTTTTACCTAAGACTTGTATAATCCACAACTCCTGTCACAGTAAACTAGAGATGTTCCGATCTTTCTCATACATACTTCAGGTCCTTCTTGTGGAAGGACTCACAGTGGGAACTTGTGGCAAAACTAGCAACTTATTTGTATAAGAGACTGAGTTGGTTTGACTATTTCCATTTCACGAACAGAATATGGACATATTGTTCGTCAGTCGAACCAACTACCGAACAGGAAGACCACCCAGAGGAGTTGTGTGTCTCCAGTTGAGTACTGTAACACCTTAAAACCGCAAGGTTCTAAATGGTTGGATGGGTGGCCGCCGTTCGTATGACTGAACGCGGGCGGTGGCCATCTCTGCTCACGGACGCCCAGCGGTGTTTGGTTGTTGAGTGCGTGGAACTATAATCGGACACTCGACCTCAGGATCACTGCTGAACTGAATCATGTTCGTACGTGCGTTTCCTTTCGTCTAGAAAAGCGGCATTTGACTGAATTGAACGAACGACCATCAGGCACACCACTACCCAGTTTATGAACCCTTATATTCGTTTAATCGTGAGAACCCCTGAAAGAAGACTGGTCAAAGCATTCAACCGCATGGAACTGTTTTGGGGCTTCACCTTGTGGCTGACCGGTCTAAACTTCACTCGAATGGTGTTCCTCTTCTACCAAACGAATCTGAGCAGTATTTAGACAGATTGGGTGCTCATATCCCTGCTATTTGGTGAAGTTCTGATTAATATTATGTTATAATGTTTTAAAATATTGTTTAATTTTCTGTGCTTGGGAGATAATCTAATTAACGAAATGTCCTTACGCAATTATCTTCCAAGTACAGAAAAGGATCATGGGAAATGTGTCTTTTTTTTACCTGTCCTCCACAAGGTCCACCAGGGGAAACCCCTAGAATGTAATTAAAGAAACCCCTTGCATGTAAAGCCAACTGTGGCTCAATAAAAACCAGTTGACTCACAAAGCTGTGTATCGTCCAGTTGTTGGGGAATGGAGATAGGATTGCCATGCTACGCTTTATTTGAATGCTGATTACTTCTACCAGCGGAGATATTGCTGTTAATACTTCCTCTCCGCTACAGAACTCATAATTAAACACAGCACTACTAGGTATCTTATTTATATCCATATTGACAATCATAAGTTCTATTATCTAGGTTTCTACTATCCCTACTTATCATCATGGTAACGCTTTAATCCTTAACCACAACACAGGTACTTTATACCCTAACTTCAATAAGGACTTATACTATACTGGACATGTTTCCTTTTACGTTTCCATTGTGTCTTTAGGTTCCTCTCTATGATATTCCTTTCTCAAGCTCAACCATACACTAGTTGGGCAAGATACGGACGTTCCAACATGGAGAATACACAATACCAGAAAACAGGTAACTACAATGCAAAAAAGAGAAAACATAGGGCAATATTGCCGTACATAGAGTTATACTAAAATCTGTAAAGGTGCACTCTCAAACCCCAATTGATTAAAGGCTTATCAGTATATTGAAGAATATCTTCGTATCAATGTCGCAGCATATAGGGGAGAAATAAAAAGATAATAGTGCAGAGTTTCTATAGCAGTATAAACCTTTTAATAAGCATTGCACTTACAAGATAAAATCAATTAGCAGGCACATCACCAAGAAGTCGCTCAATACAGAAAGCATGAACTCCCTCAGAAATGATGTAGAAAAAGTGGGGTCCTTCTGGTAGCGCCAGGAATAAAGTAGTATAAAATAACATATAAAAAGAAACTAACAACATAAAAACTAAAGCCCTACGCGTTTCGTTTAAATACATTGATACAAAGATATTCTTCAATATACTGATAAGCCTTCAATCAATTGGGGTTTGTGAGTGCACCTTTACAGATTTTAGTATTACTCTGTGTACTGCAATATTGCCCTATGTTTTCTCTTTTTTGCATTGTAGTTACCTGTTTTCTGGTATTGTGTATTCTCTATTGTTGAGGACCCGGAGGAGTCCTATTCTACATGCAAATTATTGTTAAATTGGGGTAAATTAGTTTTACTTTTTTACCTTTGTTTCTCCATTCCCACTGAGGTGTTTCTGATATGCTTGGTATATTTGTACGTTCCAACATGCTCTCTATCAATTAATTAAGTTTCTATTCCCCTACATTACTTAGGGATATATCAACTGGCTGTAAAGGGTATTGGTGTGTGCCATATTATGGTATATTTGTAATTCAGTCATGCAAGACCTACACTCTCATTCTCATGCGGAGCTATTTGTCCATCGGCCCAACTCATAGCTAGAGCCTTGCTCTTACCTCTCTAGGTTTTAGATAGGGCCTCACATGTCATGCCCACTCCTAGAATCTCCTACTTGTCACCAAGAGGCCAACATTCCCGCCACATCGTTCGGTGGCCTCAGTCCCTCGGCCAATTCATAGCTAGAGCCTCTCAGAGCCACGTGGCACTTAGAAGGTCCTCACCTTTCCCTCATTTAGCTAATTTTTTGCCAATTCGGCACTATGCAAGCCGCCAGTGGTTATACTATTACTTACATGACTGTCACATTTACTCTACATGTATATGTTGCACACCTCAAAACTAGTAACATATTTCAATCCAGGCTCCTCAGCCAACCCCACCTAGCCTATGCACTCCAGCTGTAACCCAAGATACCCCAGCCCCAGTTCCTGGGGATCTTGTACCATGCCACTTTTACTGCCGAGCTCCGACATAAAGGCGTGACATTCCCTTCTTTGGTTCGGAAAACTGTGCTGTATAGACTCTGGTTTCTACCTCTGGGCTCCCCTACCTTGTGTCGGCACCCAAGCTGGAAACACAAACAGCATGACAGGGATGTAGGCCAAGATGGCTCCCATCCTCATAAACAACTGTGACACTAGTGACGTTTAGAATCTCCTGACTTCGGAAGTCTTACCCTCCCATGTAGTACCCTACGTCATGCTCGTTACTTCCATCCCCTCAGCATTACACCACCAGTGTCAGGGTACCTGAAGTCTCTACCTCCGAGAGAGGTAAAGACTTAGACGTTCATCCGTCCGGACGGGCTGTTTCCTCTGTTCCTCGCGGTCTATCCGGTCACGTAAACGCCGGCCGCGAGGGACTCACTTCCTTTTCTAGCATGACGTCCGGAAACCGACGTCATGACGCCAACCCGGAACGACCTGTCACTCAATCCTTCAGAGACTAATCAGGACTCGTCGGAGGCGTGTCCACCCTTCCGAGCCAGGGTATTTATACTTGCTTCTCCCATTTGCTCATTGCCCTGTCGTGGTTCTAGTCTGCCTAGTCACACAGTGCTCTTGTATTTCTGTTATCCCTTTGGTTCTGACCCGGCTTGTTTGACTTACTCTGTTTATCTCTGTTACCCTTGACCCGGCTTGTTCCTCGCTTACCTGTCTTCTCGTTCCCTCGACCTCGGCTTGTCTTTGACTATTCTCTATATTCTCCGTACGTTAGTCCGGCCATTCTAAGGTCCGGTATACGTATCCTGTACCTGTTTGTACTCTGCGTGTTGGATCCCTGTCCCGATCCTGACATTACGACAGGGCCAATGGATCCTGCAAGTACAAACAGTCAGCTTGGTCCTTCTGACTCTAGGTTCGAAGCCATGGAGCACAGAATGGATCAGATGGCGCTAGCACTACAGGCGTTATTGTCTCGTGCTAATAACCCGCCTGAGGAGACGCGTACTACTTCTATTTCTCCTGTGAGCTCAGGTCTAGAGGTAGCCACTGTAGGTGCCTCTTCCCGTATTTCACCACCAGTACGTTATGGCGGCTCACCTGAGAAGTGTCGTGGCTTTCTTAACCAGATCAGTATCCACTTTGAATTACAACCTCGCTCCTATCCTACAGATAGGGCGAAGGTTGGATTTATTATCACCTTACTCATTGAGAAAGCTCTGAGATGGGCCAACCCATTATGGGAGAATGATAACCCTCTGGTATACAATTATAATGCCTTTGTAGCTGCCTTTAGAAGAACTTTTGACCCTCCTGGTAGAAAGGTCAATGCAGCTAGATTACTGTTGCGCCTGAGACAAGAGAACCGAACTCTTGTGGATTATGCACTAGAGTTCAGGTCTTTGGCGGCAGAAGTTAAGTGGAACGAGCAGGCATATATAGATGTATTTTTGAATGGGCTATCAGATGTAATCCTCGACGAGGTTGCTACTAGAGAGCTTCCTGAAAATTTGGAGGATTTAATTTCATTCATTTCTCGTATTGATGAGCGTTTAAGAGAGAGACAGAACACTCGAGAGAGGAACCTTAGACCTTCATTTAAATTAGCCCCCGCATTTCAAAGTCCTGATTCCACTACCTCACTATGTCCTGAACCTATGCAGATAGGCAATACTCGCCTCTCAGAGGAGGAGAGGCAGTACAGGAGAAGGGAGGGATTATGCATGTATTGTGGAGTCAGAGGTCACCTACGCCTGAATTGTCCTAATCGTTCGGGAAACGCCCGCACCTAAGTTTCTCTAGAGGACAGGCCTTGGGTGTTTCTATTTTGTCCTCTACGCATAATTATAAAGATCACAGGCTTCTGCTACCAGTTTCTTTAACTTGGGAAAGGGGAGTACTAAGGACCATGGCTTTGATAGATTCCGGCGCTGCTGAGAATTTTATCGATCAAGTCTTTGCTACTAAACACACTATCCCATCCCAGTTAAGGGATACACCCTTGGCCGTTGAGGCCATAGATGGTAGACCTTTACTTGAGCCTGTTATCTCTCGTGAGACCATCCCAGTTAGCTTAACTGTTGGTATCTTACACGAGGAAGACTTTCTTCTCCTTCTGTTCCCATAGTCCTGGGTTACCCATGGTTAAAAAGACATAACCCTATTATTGATTGGGAGTTAGGGGAGATACTCTCATGGGGTCAGGGTTGCCAGGAGAATTGTTTACGGAGGGTTTCTCCATTGGGTGTAATTAACACACCAGGTAGTTCTACCCAGTCTACAGAAATACAGATACCGCCTCTGTACCTAGATTTAAAAGCAGTATTCGACAAGAGGAATGCTGATACTCTACCTCCACACAGGACCTTTGATTGTAAAATTAACTTACTACCTGGTACCATGCCTCCGAGGGGCAATGTATACCCCCTATCCACTAAGGAGAATTCAGTTCTAGAGGAGTATATTCGGGAGAATCTAGACAAAGGATTCATTAGGAGATCTTCTTCTCCTGCCGGGGCTGGTTTTTTTTTTGTTAAAAAGAAGGATGGTTCACTAAGACCTTGCATTGATTACCGAGGTTTGAATAAGATAACCATCAGAAATGCCTATCCGATTCCCTTGATTACCGAGCTGTTTGATCGTCTGAAAGGCTCTAAAATTTTCACCAAGTTGGATCTCAGAGGGGCATATAACTTGGTGAGAATCCAGAAGGGCCACAAGTGGATGACAGCGTTCAATACCCGTTATGGGCATTATGAGTACACGGTCATGCCTTTTGGCCTCTGTAACGCACCTGCAGTATTTCAGGATTTGATTAATGAGGTTCTTAGGGAATTTCAGCATGATTGTGTTATTGTATACCTGGATGACATACTGATACACTCTAGAGAGGTTGAGACCCACCACAGACAGGTCAGAAAGGTATTACACAAACTCCTGCAACATGGCTTATACTGTAAATTGGAGAAATGTAGCTTTGACCAGTCTCAGATAGACTTTCTTGGATACGTGATTTCTGGGGAGGGCTTGAAGATGGATCCTGACAAACTCCAGTCCATTTTAGAATGGCCTTTGCCTAAGGGACTCAAGGCTATTCAGAGGTTTATTGGTTTCTCCAATTATTATAGACGCTTCATTAAGGGATACTCTTCTATTATTGCACCTATTACCAATATGACCAGACAGGGGGCTGACACTAAGACTTGGTCTAATGAAGCTCTCGCTGCTTTCAAGACTCTCAAGGATCTTTTTGCTTCTGCTCCAATTCTAGTCCATCCTGATACGACCCTGCCGTTCCTACTCGAGGTCGATGCCTCTGAGACAGGCGTAGGGGCTGTTCTGTCGCAAAGGTTAGGGGTGGATAAACCACTACACCCTTGTGGTTTTTTTTCTAAGAAACTGTCTGGCCCTGAAAGTAGATATGACATTGGCGACAGGGAACTCTTAGCGGTCATTATGGCCTTAAAGGAGTGGAGACATTTATTGGAGGGGACCTTACATCCTGTCACTATTTTGACGGATCACAAGAACTTGTCTTATATTGGGGAAGCTAAGCGACTGTCCGCCAGACAAGCTCGTTGGTCCTTATTCCTGACCCACTTCAATTATGTGCTTACTTATAGACCTGGTTCTAAGAACACCAAAGCCGATGCTTTGTCTCGCCAATATGAACCTTCTACTATATCTGAACCGGTTCTTTCCTCTATAGTTCCGAAATGCAATATTGTCGCCAACACGAATCTCAGGATTCACTCTCCATTACTTGCCGAGATCATTAAACTGCAACATCTAGCTCCTAAACAGACTCCTGAGGGTCGACGTTTCGTTCCTCCTGTTCTACAACTGGAACTGTTGCAATGTTTTCACAACAGCAAGGTGGCTGGACATCCTGGTATTTGCAAGACATGTGCTTTGATCTCTAAGGACTTCTGGTGGCCTGATTTACGGAGGGATATTAAAGATTTCATCGGTGCATGTGAGGTTTGTACTAAGACCAAGCAACCTCATACTCTTCCCTGTGGATTTCTGCACCCCTTAGAGGTTCCAGAGAAGCCATGGTCCTGTTTGGCTATGGACTTTATTGTCGATTTGCCTATCTCTAAAAAACAGACTGTTATCCTCACCGTGGTTGACAGATTCACCAAGATGGCTCACTTCGTTCCCCTGCCTAAACTCCCGTCTTCTCCCGAAGTGGAGATATTCGCAAGGGAGATTTTTCGATTGCATGGGATACCCTCCCAAATTGTATCTGACAGAGGTTCCCAATTTGTTTCCCGTTTTTGGAGGTCCTGGGTATCAAATTGAATTTCTCTTCTGCCTATCATCCTCAGTCTAACGGAGCTGCTGAACGCACCAACCAAAAGATTGAACAATATTTACGTTGTTTTGTTTCCGAACACCAGGACGATTGGGTTGGTTTGATTCCTTGGGCGGAGTTTGCACACAACAATCTTGTTTGTGATTCTACTCGTTCAAGCCCCTTCTTCATGAATTACGGCTTTCATCCATCTATTCTCCCTTCGGCTTCTTCTTCCCAGGGGGTGCCGTCGGTTGATGTTCATGTTGCCAATTTGAGGAAGTTGTGGGATCAGACTCGACAGATTCTTCTGCACAATTCTATGCTGGTTAAGAAGCACGCTGATAAACGTAGAAGGGCGGCTCCGGTGTTTGTTCCAGGTGATAGAGTATGGTTGAGTACAAGAAACATCCGTTTAAAAGTGCCTTCCATAAAGTTCGCTCCGCGTTATATTGGACCTTACAGGGTGCTAACTCGCATTAACCCGGTTGCGTATCGTCTAGCTCTTCCTACTGCCTTACGCATCCCTAACTCATTTCATGTTTCATTGTTGAAACCACTAGTCTGTAACAGATTTTCCTCCACATCATCCTCTCCTCGCTCTGTTCAGGTGGAGGGTCAGGAGGAGTATGAGGTTAACTCTATTATCAATTCTCGTATCTCCCGGGGGAGACTACAATATCTGGTCGATTGGAAGGGATATGGTCCTGAGGAGAGGAGTTGGGTACCTCAGGAGGATGTTCATGCTCCTCGTCTCCGCAGGGCGTTTCACTCCCGCTTCCCATCTCGTCCCGGTTCCTTCCGCCCGGTGGGCGTATCTGAGAGGGGGGGTACTGTCAGGGTACCTGAAGTCTCTACCTCCGAGAGAGGTAGAGACTTAGACGTTCATCCGTCCGGACGGGCTGTTTCCTCTGTTCCTCGCGGTCTATCCGGTCACGTAAACGCCGGCCGCGAGGGACTCACTTCCTTTTCTAGCATGACGTCCGGAAACCGACGTCATGACGCCAACCCGGAACGACCTGTCACTCAATCCTTCAGAGACTAATCAGGACTCGTCGGAGGCGTGTCCACCCTTCCGAGCCAGGGTATTTATACTTGCTTCTCCCATTTGCTCATTGCCCTGTCGTGGTTCTAGTCTGCCTAGTCACACAGTGCTCTTGTATTTCTGTTATCCCTTTGGTTCTGACCCGGCTTGTTTGACTTACTCTGTTTATCTCTGTTACCCTTGACCCGGCTTGTTCCTCGCTTACCTGTCTTCTCGTTCCCTCGACCTCGGCTTGTCTTTGACTATTCTCTATATTCTCCGTACGTTTCAGTCATGCAAGACCTACACTCTCATTCTCATGCGGAGCTATTTGTCCATCGGCCCAACTCATAGCTAGAGCCTTGCTCTTACCTCTTTAGGTTTTAGATAGGGCCTCACATGTCATGCCCACTCCTAGAATCTCCTACTTGTCACCAAGAGGCCAACATTCCCGCCACATCGTTTGGTGGCCTCAGTCCCTCGGCCAATTCATAGCTAGAGCCTCTCAGAGCCACGTGGCACTTAGAAGGTCCTCACCTTTCCCTCATTTAGCTAATTTTTTGCCAATTCGGCACTATGCAAGCCGCCAGTGGTTATACTATTACTTACATGACTGTCACATTTACTCTACATGTATATGTTGCACACCTCAAAACTAGTAACATATTTCAATCCAGGCTCCTCAGCCAACCCCACCTAGCCTATGCACTCCAGCTGTAACCCAAGATACCCCAGCCCCAGTTCCTGGGGATCTTGTACCATGCCACTTTTACTGCCGAGCTCCGACATAAAGGCGTGACATTCCCTTCTTTGGTTCGGAAAACTGTGCTGTATAGACTCTGGTTTCTACCTCTGGGCTCCCCTACCTTGTGTCGGCACCCAAGCTGGAAATACAAACAGCATGACAGGGATGTAGGCCAAGATGGCTCCCATCCTCATAAACAACTGTGACACTAGTGACGTTTAGAATCTCCTGACTTCGGAAGTCTTACCCTCCCATGTAGTACCCTACGTCATGCTCGTTACTTCCATCCCCTCAGCGTTACACCACCAGTTGCTATTCAGCACGTTTCCTCGCCTAATGTTATTATCTGTACAGTAAGTTCTCCTGTCCTTTGGAAGCTACGAGACTTGTCAGTAGTTAAAAGCTAGGGAACACAGACGGTACAATCTGACTGTTCCGTATCCGTACATGCCTTTTGTCACTAAGAGGCGTCTCCCTCAATACTCACACTTGCCCTCCTCTAGTTGAGTTTCTAATTACAGGTTTCATAATAGGTTTCCGCACAGGCGTCATTATACTTCGATCAGGTATTAGGGTTTGTCCTAACCTCCAATCTACTAGTTAAGACTCATTCAACTTAATTACTATTAGGCAGAATCAAGTATTGGTTTCTTGCTGGGGCCCTTTTGACAACCCCTTTATTTGCGGGTGCACCTACCTTATTAGCCTAATCAATGGGAATCCCAATAATATCTGCTCAATTTTATTATTGGCTACTCGTTCTTTAAAGTGCCAAGCATTAGGCCAGGGTATTTGGCCAATCTTAAGGGCCTACAGAAGCAGCCTGACTAGGAACGTGTCATATTCCTCATTTTCAAGTCAAAGTGAATCGGTACCAGAGCATTTGCACAATATTTAGTGATCTAAGCATTCTACTTTGCCATCCGTCTGTCAGGATCCTATCCCGACCACAGAGAATTTTGTTTCTTTTATTTCTGTTTCTTTAAAACATGTTACACTTTCCTCCCCTAGGGGACTCCCTAGCCACTAGTCTGAACAAACTTTCTCTCACCTGCCTCTCATTTCCGTTCTACCTGCTATAATAGGTCACACCGTGCTACACAATTTGCCTTGACGTTGAATGTAGTTGTGTTCTGATCCTGGCAAGACTACAGATCCTGGCTCCTATAAAAACCTGTTATATCCTGGAAGTATTTCTTCCAAGCTAACATATTACTAATTCGTTTGGAGGTTACCTAACCTACGAAAGCTAATTGTATTTTACATTATTGGACTTGAATTTAATATTGAATTGTCACGGCATTTACAGAAAACTACTTCAGCAAAGTGGATATTCCAAACACTCTTGAAGATTATAATTATCTTAAAGGACTCCAACTTATATATCCAAAACCTGCAAACCGAAAGAGGCTTATCCACTAAATGTCTTAGCTGTATTACTTTATCCTTTATAATTCTATTTTAGTACTGTATATTGTCGTTTGTTTTTCCTGTAACATAATTCTCAGTTATAGGTTTTCTTCTCTTTATCTCTTGTAATATCTATTCTGTTATCCCATTATTAAAAATCCTGCCTGTGGCATTTTGCCTAAACCTTTTATTTCGGTAAATCTCCTGTTACCTTGCCTATAACTTCTATTAAAGGTTCTCATTAATACCTATAATCTCACTTATAGCTTCTCATTCTTATCACTACCTATAAATCTCATCGATCCTGTTTCTACCTACTACCTGTTAATCACATCTGGGGCTTATTGCCTAAATCTAAATTTCTTAGTACACAATATTTACCTTTAACTACATTCATTGATTCTATTTTTCCCTTTTCTATATTCTTTCTTCCTAAAAGTCCTGCTATTTTTATTGTTTTCAAGACAAATCATGTCTAAGATAACAAATAGAGACCCTGAAGTGAACCCCAGTTTCAGTCTCATCTCTGACCTGATCAGAACCATGACACCATCTTACATTTGGAGCGGAGAGATGCCCAAACTATTCGATATCGTTGCATAATCTCTCTGTAGGCTCCTCTTGTACGTCAGTACTGTCCCTCAGTAATACATTATCTACGTGACTGTATCGATTATGTTACCGAATGCCATACTCCGAATCAGATGTGTCTTTTGTATCTGGTACATCCTTTGTAACTCCGCTGTCTCGATCAACCTTTTGGGCCCCTACATCAATTTTAATTTCTGGAAATACATTAAACTTGATTACATTGCAGTTCAGCCTCCCTGCAGACTAAGTCCAGCATATCAGGGAAAGGGAAAAGCCTTTCTGGGCAACGATGCCTGTTTCCCATATGGATCTGCAGTCTCTCCTTGGTCGTCTGAATGTTACAATACACAAGGGAGCTCATTCATTTCCCATCCGCTTAACCTGCTCCCAGGTTCACCTGTCAACAATAGCGCAGTTACATTTGAAACGTGCTTGAGCAGTCCTGTTCATGTCGCTAAACTTTCTATCCCACCAGAATAAGGAAACCATGTTCACTCCGCCATTGTCCCTCATTTCTGGACAAATACAGCCGCCCACACTCGATGGCAGTTAATTGAATAGTTAACTGGGTCCATGACCCGTTTCCCATAGTGACACAGAACCTACCCTCTTTTAGTAAATCCGCAGCATGGGAATTATTAACGGTCAGTCCCCCTTACTAACAATAAGGGTGATTAGGAAAAGCAGCATCACAGAAACTACTTTGTTCACATACCCATACCAGGCTTTCACAACATAGCAACCGATGAAGTGACTCGATCACAATTTTTGGTATTCTTCCAAACTCTCCCCATGGTGGCCAAACGACCTACCAAACCCCTACATTCCAGGATTGAATGAATTGCTGGCACACACAACACTCTCTGCCAATGCCACCTGTTCATGCGCTGGGCTCTGGCCACTTTCAATAAACTCACTTCCACATATCAAATCGTCAAACCATACTCATTCGATTCCATGAAGGCTTTCACCTTTAACTAGCTCACAACACTTAGATACTCGAATCGAACCGTTAACATTTTCAGGTAATTCTAAATGAATACGCGCTGCTCCCACTACCACTGGTAATATCCCAGTACATCCCATCTAATGGCTGGGACAGTAGAGTCATCTGCATATGCCATATATATCCCTCAACCTGAGGGGGAATTGAGACATGCATTTAAGTATTGGTTATTTAATGTCAACACATTCTAAGTGTTAAACTGTTAAATTTTTTGCCCTCTTTTACAGGCCTACCCCAACGTCGGTACCGGCATACCACAACAACTTACACCACCATTACTATAACTCGGCTTATTGTATACGACCACAAATGGGAAGGCTGAGCCATTAGGCGAAGCCTGTAATATTGGGGTGAGTTACCCAGCCTATAAATACACAGACCTCCCTCTGGGCTGAGACTGCCTGGTTCAGTCCACCCAACCCTCCCTTTATTAAGCCATTCATCTTGGTGGGCCCTCTTTTACAGGCCTACCCGAACGTCGGTTCCGGCACACCACAGCCGACTTACACCACCATTACTATAACTCTGCTTATTGTATACGCCCACAAAGCTATATATATAATAATAATAAATAGTGGGGCCACTGCTGGCCGCCATGTTAGAGGGGGTAATAATAATAATAATAAATAGTGGGGTCGTGGCCGCCATGTTGGAGGGGGTAATAATAATAATAATAATAAATAGTGGGGCCGTGGCCGCCATGTTGGAGGGGTAAATAATAATAATAAATAGTGGGGCCATGGCCGCCATGTTGGAGGGGGTAATAATAATAATAATAAATAGTGGGGCCGTGGCCCCCATGTTGGAGGGGGTAATAATAATAATAATAAATAGTGGGACCATGGCGGCCATGTTGGAGGGGGAAATAATAATAATAATAAATAGTGGGGCCATGGCCACCATGTTGGAGGGGGTAATAATAATAAATAGTGGGGCCGTGGCCGCCATGTTGGAGGGGTAAATAATAATAATAAATAGTGGGGCCATGGCCGCCATGTTGGAGGGGGTAATAATAATAGTAATAAATAGTGGGGCCGTGGCCGCCATGTTGGAGGGGGTAATAATAATAATAAATAGTGGGGCCGTGGCCACCATGTTGGAGGGGGTAATGATAATAATAATAAATAGTGGGGCCGTGGCCGCCATGTTGGAGGGGGTAATAATAATAATAATAATAATAAATAGTGGGGCCGTGGCCGCCATGTTGGAGAGGGTAATGATAATAATAATAAATAGTGGGGCCGTGGCCGCCATGTTGGAGGGGGTAATAATAATAATAATAAATAGTGGGGCCATGGCCGCCTTGTTGGAGGGGGTAATAATAATAATAATAATAAATAGTGGGGCCGTGGCCGCCTTGTTGGAGGGGGTAATAATAATAATAATAAATAGTGGGGCCATGGCCGCCTTGTTGGAGGGGGTAATAATAATAATAATAAATAGTGGGGCCATGGCGGCCATGTTGGAGGGGGTAATAATAATAATAATAAATAGTGGGGCCATGGCCGCCTTGTTGGAGGGGGTAATAATAATAATAATAATAAATAGTGGGGCCATGGCCGCCTTGTTGGAGGGGGTAATAATAATAATAATAAATAGTGGGGCCGTGGCCGCCATGTTGGAGGGGGTAATGATAATAATAATAAATAGTGGGGCCGTGGCCGCCTTGTTGGAGGGGGTAATAATAATAATAATAAATAGTGGGGCCATGGCGGCCATGTTGGAGGGGGTAATAATAATAATAATAAATAGTGGGGCCATGGCGGCCTTGTTGGAGGGGGTAATAATAATAATAATAAATAGTGGGGCCGTGGCCGCCATGTTGGAGGGGGTAATGATAATAATAATAAATAGTGGGGCCGTGGCCGCCATGTTGGAGGGGGTAATGATAATAATAATAAATAGTGGGGCCGTGGCCGCCATGTTGGAGGGGGTAATAATAATAATAATAAATAGTGGGGCCGTGGCCGCCATGTTAGAGGGGGTAATAATAATAATAAATAGTGGGGCCATGGCCGCCTTGTTGGAGGGGGTAATAATAATAATAATAATAAATAGTGGGGCCATGGCCGCCATGTTGGAGGGGGTAATAATAATAATAATAATAATAAATAGTGGGGCCATGGCCGCCTTGTTGGAGGGGGTAATAATAATAATAATAATTAGTGGGGCCATGGCCGCCATGTTGGAGGGGGTAATAATAATAATAATAAATAGTGGGGCCGTGGCCGCCATGTTGGAGGGGGTAATAATAATAATAATAAATAGTGGGGCCATGGCCGCCTTGTTGGAGGGGGTAATAATAATAATAATAAATAGTGGGGCCATGGCCGCCATGTTGGAGGGGGTAATAATAATAATAATAAATAGCGGGGCCATGGCGGCCATGTTGGAGGGGGTAATAATAATAATAATAAATAGTGGGGCCATGGCCGCCTTGTTGGAGGGGGTAATAATAATAATAAATAGTGGGGCCATGGCCGCCTTGTTGGAGGGGGTAATAATAATAATAAATAGTGGGGCCATGGCCGCCTTGTTGGAGGGGGTAATAATAATAATAATAATAATAAATAGTGGGGCCATGGCGGCCATGTTGGAGGGGGTAATAATAATAATAAATAGTGGGGCCATGGCCGCCATGTTGGAGGGGGTAATAATAATAATAATAATAAATAGTGGGGCCATGGCCGCCATGTTGGAGGGGGTAATAATAATAATAAATAGTGGGGCCATGGCCGCCATGTTGGAGGGGGTAATAATAATAATAATAAATAGTGGGGCCATGGCCGCCATGTTGGAGGGGGTAATAATAATAATAAATAGTGGGGCCATGGCCGCCATGTTGGAGGGGGTAATAATAATAATAATAAATAGTGGGGCCATGGCGGCCATGTTGGAGGGGGTAATAATAATAATAAATAGTGGGGCCATGGCCGCCATGTTGGAGGGGGTAATAATAATAATAAATAGTGGGGCCGTGGCCGCCATGTTGGAGGGGGTAATAATAATAAATAGTGGGGCCATGGCCGCCATGTTGGAGGGGGTAATACTAATAATAATAAATAGTGGGGCCGTGGCCGCCATGTTGGAGGGGGTAATGATAATAATAATAAATAGTGGGGCCATGGCGGCCATGTTGGAGGGGGTAATAATAATAATAATAAATAGTGGGGCCATGGCCGCCATGTTGGAGGGGGTAATAATAATAATAATAAATAGTGGGGCCATGGCCGCCTTGTTGGAGGGGGTAATAATAATAATAATAAATAGTGGGGCCATGGCGGCCATGTTGGAGGGGGTAATAATAATAAATAGTGGGGCCATGGCGGCCATGTTGGAGGGGGTAATAATAATAAATAGTGGGGCCATGGCCGCCATGTTGGAGGGGGTAATACTAATAATAATAAATAGTGGGGCCGTGGCCGCCATGTTGGAGGGGGTAATGATAATAATAATAAATAGTGGGGCCATGGCCGCCATGTTGGAGGGGGTAATAATAATAATAATAAATAGTGGGGCCATGGCCGCCATGTTGGAGGGGGTAATAATAATAATAATAAATAGTGGGGCCATGGCCGCCTTGTTGGAGGGGGTAATAATAATAATAATAAATAGTGGGGCCATGGCGGCCATGTTGGAGGGGGTAATAATAATAATAATAAATAGTGGGGCCATGGCCGCCATGTTGGAGGGGGTAATAATAATAATAATAAATAGTGGGGCCATGGCTGCCTTGTTGGAGGGGGTAATAATAATAATAATAAATAGTGGGGCCGTGGCCGCCATGTTGGAGGGGGTAATAATAATAATAATAAATAGTGGGGCCGTGGCCGCCATGTTGGAGGGGGTAATAATAATAATAATAAATAGTGGGACCGTGGCCGCCTTGTTGGAGGGGGTAATAATAATAATAATAAATAGCGGGGCCATGGCGGCCATGTTGGAGGGGGTAATAATAATAATAATAAATAGTGGGGCCATGGCCGTCTTGTTGGAGGGGGTAATAATAATAATAAATAGTGGGGCCATGGCGGCCATGTTGGAGGGGGTAATAATAATAATAATAAATAGTGGGGCCATGGCCGCCATGTTGGAGGGGGTAATAATAATAATAATAAATAGTGGGGCCATGGCTGCCTTGTTGGAGGGGGTAATAATAATAATAAATAGTGGGGCCATGGCCGCCATGTTGGAGGGGGTAATAATAATAATAATAAATAGTGGGGCCGTGGCCGCCATGTTGGAGGGGGTAATAATAATAATAAATAGTGGGGCCATGGCCGCCATGTTGGAGGGGGTAATAATAATAATAATAAATAGTGGGGCCGTGGCCGCCATGTTGGAGGGGGTAATAATAATAATAATAAATAGTGGGGCCGTGGCCGCCATGTTGGAGGGGGTAATAATAATAATAATAAATAGTGGGACCATGGCCGCCTTGTTGGAGGGGGTAATAATAATAATAATAAATAGTGGGGCCATGGCGGCCATGTTGGAGGGGGTAATAATAATAATAATAAATAGTGGGGCCATGGCGGCCATGTTGGAGGGGGAAATAATAATAATAATAAATAGTGGGGCCATGGCCGCCTTGTTGGAGGGGGTAATAATAATAATAATAAATAGTGGGACCATGGCCGCCTTGTTGGAGGGGGTAATAATAATAATAATAATAAATAGTGGGGCCGTGGCCGCCATGTTGGAGGGGTAAATAATAATAATAAATAGTGGGGCCATGGCGGCCATGTTGGAGGGGGAAATAATAATAATAATAAATAGTGGGGCCATGGCCGCCTTGTTGGAGGGGGTAATAATAATAATAATAAATAGTGGGACCATGGCCGCCTTGTTGGAGGGGGTAATAATAATAATAATAATAAATAGTGGGGCCATGGCGGCCATGTTGGAGGGGGTAATAATAATAATAATAAATAGTGGGGCCATGGCGGCCATGTTGGAGGGGGAAATAATAATAATAATAAATAGTGGGGCCATGGCGGCCATGTTGGAGGGGGAAATAATAATAATAATAAATAGTGGGACCATGGCCGCCTTGTTGGAGGGGGTAATAATAATAATAATAATAATAATAAATAGTGGGGCCGTGGCCGCCATGTTGGAGGGGGTAATGATAATAATAATAAATAGTGGGGCCGTGGCGGCCATGTTGGAGGGGGTAATAATAATAATAATAAATAGTGGGGCCATGGCGGCCATGTTGGAGGGGGAAGTCGACTCTAAGCGCCATGACGCATTTCCAACGTGACGTTTCCCGTGCGTGCTGACGCTGACGGCGTGCGCGCTCCCGAGCCGCCCGGTGGATAGCCGCGCGCTCCCCGCTCGGTGACTGGCTGATTCCAAGATGGCGGCCTGCGGACGTGTCGGGCTGTGCTGCTTGCTGGCGCTGCTGGTGGGCCCCGGGATGGGGCAGCAGGTGTCCGTACAGGAGGGGGCCCAGGGGCCACAGGCAGGGGCGGGGCAGACCCGCAGGGTGCCCGGGTATAAGCTGGCGGAGGAGGAGGCCTGCAGGGAGGATGTCAGCCGCATCTGTCCCAAACACACCTGGAGCAACAATCTGGCCGTGCTGCAATGTCTGCAAGATGTCCGGGAGGTGAGTGAGCACTCACACTGGGGGTACTGCCAGGGGAGAGGGAGCAATCACACTGGGGGTACTGCCAGGGGGGGAGGGAGCAATCACACTGGGGGTACTGCCAGGGGGGGAGGGAGCAATCACACTGGGGGTACTGCCAGGGGGGGAGCACTCACACTGGGGGTACTGCCAGGGGGGGAGGGAGCAATCACACTGGGGGTACTGCCAGGGGAGAGGGAGCAATCACACTGGGGGTACTGCCAGGGGAGAGGGAGCAATCACACTGGGGGTACTGCCAGGGGGGGAGGGAGCAATCACACTGGGGGTACTGCCAGGGGGGGAGGGAGCAATCACACTGGGGGTACTGCCAGGGGAGAGGGAGCAATCACACTGGGGGTACTGCCAGGGGGGAGGGAGCAATCACACTGGGGGTACTGCCAGGGGGGGAGGGAGCAATCACACTGGGGGTACTGCCAGGGGAGAGGGAGCAATCACACTGGGGGTACTGCCAGGGGGGGAGGGAGCAATCACACTGGGGGTACTGCCAGAGGGGGAGGGAGCAATCACACTGGGGGTACTGCCAGGGGGGAGGGAGCAATCACACTGGGGGTACTGTCAGGGGGGGAGGGAGCAATCACACTGGGGGTACTGCCAGGGGGGGAGGGAGCAATCACACTGGGGGTACTGCCAGGGGAGGGGGGGGAGCACTCACACTGGGGGTACTGCCAGGGGGGGAGGGAGCAATCACACTGGGGGTACTGCCAGGGGGGAGGGAGCAATCACACTGGGGGTACTGCCAGGGGAGAGGGAGCAATCACACTGGGGGTACTGCCAGGGGAGAGGGAGCAATCACACTGGGGGTACTGCCAGGGGAGAGGGAGCAATCACACTGGGGGTACTGCCAGGGGAGAGGGAGCAATCACACTGGGGGTACTGTCAGGGGAGAGGGAGCAATCACCCTGGGGGTACTGTCAGGGGGGGAGGGAGCAATCACACTGGGGGTACTGCCAGGGGAGAGGGAGCAATCACACTGGGGGTACTGCCAGGGGAGAGGGAGCAATCACCCTGGGGGTACTGCCAGGGGGGAGGGAGCAATCACCCTGGGGGTACTGCCAGGGGGGAGGGAGCAATCACACTGGGGGTACTGTCAGGGGAGAGGGAGCAATCACACTGGGGGTACTGTCAGGGGGGGAGGGAGCAATCACACTGGGGGTACTGCCAGGGGAGAGGGAGCAATCACACTGGGGGTACTGCCAGGGGAGAGGGAGCAATCACCCTGGGGGTACTGCCAGGGGGGAGGGAGCAATCACACTGGGGGTACTGTCAGGAGAGAGGGAGCAATCACACTGGGGGTACTGCCAGGGGAGAGGGAGCAATCACCCTGGGGGTACTGTCAGGGGAGAGGGAGCAATCACCCTGGGGGTACTGTCAGGGGGGGAGGGAGCAATCACACTGGGGGTACTGCCAGGGGAGAGGGAGCAATCACACTGGGGGTACTGCCAGGGGAGAGGGAGCAATCACACTGGGGGTACTGCCAGGGGAGAGGGAGCAATCACCCTGGGGGTACTGCCAGGGGGGAGGGAGCAATCACACTGGGGGTACTGTCAGGGGGGGAGGGAGCAATCACACTGGGGGTACTGCCAGGGGAGAGGGAGCAATCACCCTGGGGGTACTGTCAGGGGGGGAGGGAGCAATCACACTGGGGGTACTGCCAGGGGAGAGGTAGCAATCACACTGGGGGTACTGCCAGGGGAGAGGGAGCAATCACCCTGGGGGTACTGCCAGGGGGGAGGGAGCAATCACACTGGGGGTACTGTCAGGGGGGGAGGGAGCAATCACACTGGGGGTACTGCCAGGGGAGAGGGAGCAATCACACTGGGGGTACTGCCAGGGGGGGAGGGAGCAGTCACACTGGGGGTACTGCCAGGGGGGAGGGAGCAATCACACTGGGGGTACTGCCAGGGGGGGAGGGAGCAATCACACTGGGGGTACTGCCAGGGGGGGAGGGAGCAATCACACTGGGGGTACTGCCAGGGGAGAGGGAGCAATCACACTGGGGGTACTGCCAGGGGCGGAGGGAGCAATCACACTGGGGGTACTGCCAGGGGGGAGGGAGCAATCACACTGGGGGTACTGCCAGGGGGGAGGGAGCAATCACACTGGGGGTACTGCCAGGGGAGAGGGAGCAATCACACTGGGGGTACTGCCAGGGGAGAGGGAGCAATCACCCTGGGGGTACTGCCAGGGGGGAGGGAGCAATCACACTGGGGGTACCTTCAGGGGGGGAGGGAGCAATCACACTGGGGGTACTGCCAGGGGAGAGGGAGCAATCACACTGGGGGTACTGCCAGGGGGGGAGGGAGCAATCACACTGGGGGTACTGCCAGGGGGGGAGGGAGCAATCACACTGGGGGTACTGCCAGGGGGGAGGGAGCAATCACACTGGGGGTACTGCCAGGGGGGGAGGGAGCAATCACACTGGGGGTACTGCCAGGGGAGAGGGAGCAATCACACTGGGGGTACTGCCAGGGGGGGAGGGAGCAATCACACTGGGGGTACTGCCAGGGGGGGAGGGAGCAATCACACTGGGGGTACTGCCAGGGGTGGAGGGAGCAATCACACTGGGGGGTACTGCCAGGGGTGGAGGGAGCAATCACACTGGGGGTACTGCCAGGGGGGGAGGGAGCAATCACACTGGGGGTACTGCCAGGGGGTGAGGGAGCAATCACACTGGGGGTACTGCCAGGGGGGAGGGAGCAATCACACTGGGGGTACTGCCAGGGGAGAGGGAGCAATCACACTGGGGGTACTGCCAGGGGGGGGAGGGAGCAATCACACTGGGGGTACTGCCAGGGGGGGGAGGGAGCAATCACACTGGGGGTACTGCCAGGGGGGGAGGGAGCAATCACACTGGGGGTACTGCCAGGGGGGAGGGAGCAATCACACTGGGGGTACTGCCAGGGGGGAGGGAGCAACCACACTGGGGGTACTGCCAGGGGAGAGGGAGCAATCACACTGGGGGTACTGCCAGGGGGGGGAGGGAGCAATCACACTGGGGGTACTGCCAGGGGGGGGAGGGAGCAATCACACTGGGGGTACTGCCAGGGGGGGAGGGAGCAATCACACTGGGGGTACTGCCAGGGGGGGAGGGAGCACTCACACTGGGGTTACTGCCAGGGAGGTAGGGAGCACTCGTACTGGGGATACTGCCGGGGGGGAGGGAGCACTGCGGGACGGGGGGGGGGGGATGGGGGGTTAGCCCTCATTCTGGGGGTACTGACGGGGTGGGGGTGGAGTGAGCACTCATACTGGGGGTACTGCCCGTGGGGGGGATGGGAGTGAGCACTCATACTGGGGGTGGGGGGGTGGGAGTGAGCACTCATACTGGGGGTACTGCCCGTGGGGGGGGGGGAGTGAGCACTCATACTTTGGGTACTGCCAGTGGGGTGGGTGGGAATGAGCACTCATACTGGGGGTACTGCCAGTGGGGTGGGAGTGAGCACTCATACTGGGGGTACAGCCAGTGGGGTGGGTGGGAGTGAGCACACTTATACTGGGGGTAATGCCAGTGGGGGGGGGGGGTGGGAGTGAGCACTCATACTGGGGGTACAGCCCGGGGGGGGTGGGAGTGAGCACTCATACTGGGGGTACAGCCCGGGGGGTGGGGGAGTGAGCACTCATACTGTGGGTACTGCCAATGGGGTGGGTGGGAGTGAGCACTCATACTGTGGGTACTGCCAATGGGGTGGGTGGGAGTGAGCACTCATACTGGGGGTACTGCCGGGGGGGGGGGGGAGCACTCATACTGGGGGTACTGCCGGGGGGGGGGGAGCACTCATACTGGGGGTACTGCCGGGGGGGGGGGGAGCACTCATACTGGGGGTACAGCCCGGGGGGGGGGGGGGGAGCGCACTCATACTGGGGGTACTGCCGGGGGGTGGGGGAGCACTCATACTGGGGGTACTGCAAGGATCTCAGTGAGGGAGCGCTCCTACTCAGATTCTCTATATATTGCAGCATGCCTGGGTGAGGGAGCACTCCTACTCAGACTTTTTACCGCTGGCCTCTCTGTAAGTCTGTTTCTAGTGAGGGCCCACTCACACTATGGTTTATTGACTATATAGGGAACTGTTTGTGATGTGGAGCGAATATGAAGTCTCAGTTTCTCTGTATGGGGTGTCTTTTCTTTTTTAATAAATCTGTACTATCCATACAGTATACATATGGATTCAGATGTTTAACTCCGTTTAGTATTTACCTCGATCACAACAGCAAGCGTTCACATTTTACTTATTGTCTAATTCGGCTGGGCGGCGACTCAAAACATTAGGGACGGAGTGTCCGTGTCGATAATCACTGCAAAGTAAGCCTCCCGGATGTACAAAACATTGGGAAATCTGTCCATGGTACACATTTTAGAAGTAAATGTCCCGTTTTTGGCATTTTCATGTTGAGCACTGCTTTTGATCACATGTGCAATGTTTCTGCAGACACTCAATATAAATGATGTATTCAGCACAGGACTTGCTACAGACATGTCTTAAAGGGATACACTAAGCTTGGCATTTCAAGTTACTCGCTACCACACTCAGGTGGGCCCCAGATAAGCTGTCAACCCGCTTGGCTCTCTCCTATTATCTAATTATTTTTCACACCTCACCAACACATATCCGTTAAATCCTGGGGGGGTGTAAAGGCAATAATCATTGGTGGGTATCGGGTGTCTGTGCTCTGAGGCCTGGTGTGCTCCTTCTTTTAGCTTATTGTTTCAGTCCTGTAGCTTGCCGGCTAGCCTGCTCCCATGTAAAGCTTCGAGACATCCTTTGGGCTGGGTGTCTTTTTATTGTGCCTCTTGTCATAAAACATCCTACCTGGTTAATGGCCCTTAGATTTCTGATAGCTTGGCAGAAGCTCAGACAGGTTTGGCTGACCTTAGACCTTGTGAGATGTTTGAACTACTCTTCCCTTAATGCCTGGCCAGCCCTTCTCAGTTGGCCTAGCTGTTTTGAAGCCACACACCTGGATGGGAATGCATCAGTTTCCCTTTCAGTAACCGGTGATTCAGAGAGTTTCCTGTGAGGTCATTAATCTGCTTTTGAATGGCCCTGTGTTTATGGCTCTGCACACGCCTGTCAAAGTCTTTCCTCCTGCTTGGATAGTGTCCCTATGGAAGAAGTCCTGCCATTTCATTCCTGGCTATCCCTGTCTCTGAGCGTGATGTGGAGACATCTTGCCAGTTTGCCCATGAAGTTAATGTGTGCATCAGATCTCCACAGGCACCATTCTACGGTAATCTGTCAAATCATTTAGTATTCGTCTGGCGCCTGTGGTCATCCAACTCATACCAAGTTCAAACCGTTTTTATTGGCTGAAAATGTGAGCTGATTGCTGTCACCCAATGTACAACTCCAAGGAACCACCGCTGCTCCCAGGGATGTAGGGCAGGTTCAGCATACACAATGGGTGCACTAGGGTGGGCTGAGCCTCCATATACATACATTTCTCCAGCTGTTTAGTGAATAGGGAACTAGTGATTGGCTGTGACCGTTTGCTAATGCTACCAGCCTATCAGTGAGGGCCAGGGGACAGAGCTGACCAGCATCTGGCAGAAGACTTTGGGGTCATTGGGGGGGCCCTTCATTAATGGTTTAACCCCTGACATTAAGCCGGTGCCAGGGACCTCACAGCACCTTAATAACATTATATCGATGAAAGTTCTTGGAGTCAGTGTTACTTTCATGTAGTGGTTTTGGTACATTAATGATGACCCCTTACTTAGACTATATAAGATGTCACTTATTCTGAGAAACAGTTTGTTTTGCAAATAATCCTCCAGACAGGCCATAGAGACGCTTTTAAAATGTTATTTATTGCTTGTTTTGTTTTTGTCTGCTTGGTCCTGTAAATGAAAATACAAAAAATTACAATACTATCACAAATCTTATTGTGGAGACAGGGAGTGGCACCTGGATTACGTAAGGTATCAAACCAATCAAAAACAGTTTGGCTGCTTACAATGGTGGGGCACTCCTAGAACCATAACTGCTACAGCTTGCCGAGTGTTGGTTTAACAAAAACCCAGCCAACATAGCTATCTGCTAATATTCCACCTAATGTGTCTGGAATGACCATTTATTATTTATATAGCGCCAACAAATTCCGTAGCGCTTTACAATAGGTGGACTAACAAACATGACCAGACAAGTTCTACACACAGGAACAGACGGGACCTGCTTAATGAGCTTACGTGGGTGAATATAACGGAGGGCACATCGGTATGGTTACAGTCAGGGAAGTATGTTCCTGAGCTGTGACATCACCTACTGCCATACAGGAAGAGTTTTAGAATGTACGAGGTGGCGGGGTTACTGTACCTGAATTGTGACATCACGTTCTGTCATACAGGAAGAGTTTTTAGAAGGCAGGAGGTGGAAAGAGCAGAGGAGACAGTGTTATCATAGCTGAATTGTGACATACAGTTAGTAGAAAGAGTTTTAGAATGCAGGTGGTGAGGAGTAGAAGAGATGGGGTTACCGTACCTGAATTGTGACATCACGTTCTGTCATACAGGAAGGCTTTTAGAAGGCAGGAGGAGGTGGGGTTACCATACCTGAATTGTGACATACAGTTAGCAGGAAGAGTTATCAAGAAGTTTTAGCATGTACGATGTGAAGGGCGTACCTAAAATGTGACATCAAATACTGCTATACAAGAAGGGTGGTTTTAGAATGTAAGAGGTGGCGAGGTTACAGTACCTGAATTGTGACATCACCTACTGCCATACAGGAAGAGTTTTAGAATGTACGAGGTGGCGGGGTTACTGTACCTGAATTGTGACATCACCTACTGCCATACAGGAAAAGTTTTAGAATGTACGAGGTGGCGGGGTTACTGTACCTGAATTGTGACATCACCTACTGCCATACAGGAAGAGTTTTAAAATGTACGAGGTGGCGGGGTTACTGTACCTGAATTGTGACATCACGTTCTGTCATACAGGAAGGCTTTTAGAAGGCAGGAGGAGGTGGGGTTACCATACCTGAATTGTGACATACAGTTAGCAGGAAGAGTTATCAAGAAAAGTTTTAGCATGTACGATGTGAAGGGCGTACCTAAAATGTGACATCAAATACTGCTATACAAGAAGGGTGGTTTTAGAATGTAAGAGGTGGCGAGGTTACAGTACCTGAATTGTGACATCACCTACTGCCATACAGGAAGAGTTTTAAAATGTACGAGGTGGCGGGGTTACTGTACCTGAATTGTGACATCACGTTCTGTCATACAGGAAGGCTTTTAGAAGGCAGGAGGAGGTGGGGTTACCATACCTGAATTGTGACATACAGTTAGCAGGAAGAGTTATCAAGAAAAGTTTTAGCATGTACGATGTGAAGGGCGTACCTAAAATGTGACATCAAATACTGCTATACAAGAAGGGTGGTTTTAGAATGTAAGAGGTGGCGAGGTTACAGTGCCTGAATTGTGACATCACTGCCATACAAGAAGGGTTTTAGAATGCAGGAGAAGTAGAGGAGGCGGAGTTACCATACCTGACCTGTGACATCACACACTGCCGTGCGGTTATCAGGAAGAGTTTTAGAATGCAGGAGGAGTTGAGGAGGCGGGGTTACCATATCTGAATTGTAACATCACATACTGCAGCAATGCTGAAAAACTATTTATTTGAAATGTTTAGGTTTAACCCAGTTATTCTACAAGATGCTCTGAGCACATAGCCCCTGGTAACACCGCCATGGTATAGGAAGGTGGTATTGGATAGTGGATAGCCTCCGCTCTGAGCACAGAGCCACTGGTAACACCGCCATGGTATAGGAAGGTGGTATTGGATAGTGGATAGCCTCCGCTCTGAGCACAGAGCCACTGGTAACACTGCCATGGTATAGGAAGATGATAGTGGATAGCCTCCACTCTGAGCACAGAGCCCCTGATAACATTGCCATGGTATAGGAAGGTGGTATTGGATAGTGGATAGCCTCCACTCTAAACACAGAGCCCCTGGTAACACCGCCATGGTATATGAAGGTGGTATTGGATAGTAGATAGCCTCCACTCTGAGCACAGAGCCCCTGATAACATTGCCATGGTATAGGAAGGTGGTATTGGATAGTGGATAGCCTCCACTCTAAACACAGAGCCCCTGGTAACACCGCCATGGTATAGGAAGGTGGTATTGAATAGTAGCCTCCGCTCTGAGCACAGAGCCCCTGGTAACATTGCCATGGTATAGGAAGGTGGTATTGGATAGTGGATAGCCTCCACTCTGAGCACAGAGCCCCTGGTAACACCGCCATGGTATAGGAAGGTGGTATTGGATAGTGGATAACCATCACTACTGCAGAAAACATGTCTGTCTGGTGAGAGTTCATTTGGTTAATGCATCAACTGTTCAATCTGATAGAGGTTCAGTACGTGTGCAGCCTTTCATCTTTCCAAGGTCAGTAATGTGTATTGTTTGAGAGGCTGACTGTAACGTCTGTAATCAGCTGCTGATTCAGGTGAAATCCCTGAGTGTGCGTCTCAGCAGCACATTGAGTCCCCTTGACAAAAAAGCCCAACCTATAAAACCAATGTTAGCACACAACATATACAAATGGCATCATACTCCACTGATTAGAATGCAAGCAGGTTTGTTAAATCCTCCCAGGATCTGCGTGTTTGGCTGCTGCTTGCTGTGTGTTGTGCTGGAGAAGATAATGTGCAGTTAAAACGCAGTTAGACGGATGTGTTTATGTAAGACACTATAAATATCCCTGCTGTATAATTACACCCACTGTGTCATCTCCGCAAACTTCCCTATTCCAGGTAAAGGCACACCCAGCGCCTGCTGGATCCCATGTCTTCCTACAGAACCCTGTATGTTACATTGACTGGCGTGTTTGTTACATGGCTGGTTTATTGTGCATTAGCCAGAATCGTCTCAGTGATGGAGTGCTCTGTTTAACTCTGGCAATCACCCTTATGCTTTGTTGTCTTGATCTCCCATATTATCAATATGCTGTTTTTATTTACCGGTATGTTGCTTGCTCAACTCTTTACAGTTTTTCCTCACCAAAAAATATACATCATACAGCTTATTGGCCATTTCATTTTCAATTTATATTAAAGGGACACTATAGTCACCAGAACCAATGCAGCTTAATGTATGGAAGGTCTAAACGTTCCTCATATAAAACACCGCTTCTCTAACCAAACAGTAAAATGAAATCTAATTAGGAGTTGGATCCTTGGCAAGATTATGTTTCTAACGTTTTCTAAAAGGAATGGGAAGTTATGAATTGTCCTCCAGTGGGCAAATAAGAAATGGATCCAACTCAAAGGACCCCTGAAAGACAGCTGGCAGGAGACCCCCCACCTCCCTTCAGAAATAGCCTCATCATGAGATGGCAGCAATTCCAAGTGAATTTCACATTTTAGGTCAAGGTAGCAACATGGGGCTTGCTGACTGTGAATTCCCTGTACGTGTTCTGGGTGATTGGTAATTGACAACCCAGGTAGGCTTTGAAGCTGGATATATATATTCTAGTTTTCCTTTAACACAGATCATTGCTACTACAAGCAGGTTAGACATTACCAAGTACTCTGACCCTTTAGTCATGTCTTGTTCTAGAGGTTTAGTGGTTTGATTGCCTCTTGTCTTAGGACATGTTTTGACTTGCTGCCTGGCCGTCCCCTGTATCCTCCGTCTAGTGAGTCTATTCCAGCTAAACATACAAAGAGGGTGGGCTCCACATTATGTGCATGAAATGGGTGGTCCATAACTAAATAAACAAAGAATATTATTCCATTTCCTGCAGCCCCCCACTCCCAAACAGGTGGCGTATATGCAGGCCATTCATACGTGTCCGGCCTCACTCACTTTCAGCTATAGAACAGGGTGCTAATACAAACCGCTGAATAGTGCAGATACCGGCTTGTAGTATGACTTGCATTCTTTCTTTCCCAATATTACCTGGTGTGCAACCTCCCCATCAGACAGTCAGTCCAGACGAATCTCCAATCAGCAATAGCAAGCGGTGTGCACAAACATTCTGTTCACTGCTTGCTCCTTCAAGAAATCTTTTTATTAAGCGATAATCTTCTAATGGACATGGGGTGAAAATCTCCCACACGCGTTGATCAAGTGAATGTGCAAATTCCAACACCCTTGCTATTTTTTATCTGCGATACATTTGGCTTCAGTGCGAAGCATTGTTTGTGCTTCTGTAAGTGAAGCGAGACGTTGGACGTGAGTCGGCAGTGATGGAGAGGATTTGAGCTGGAATCCTGGGGACTTTAATTTATTTTTACCTTTGGAATAGAGAAGGGCAGAAATCTAAAGACACAGCACAAGGGTGCCCTGTTCACCGGGCTGCATGATCCAAAACAGGTATACAGGAAGCACACACCAGCAGGTACTCCAAAAAGATATTCCCCTCAGCAGTCCTTGGCTCTCCTCTTGGATTACACAGAGGGAGATATAGAAACTATCTTTGTTTTATCTGTAGTTTGTAGATCCATTGTATGGCTTGGTGCTCCACGTCTGCTTTACTCTTACATTTATATCAAGCATCGGAGCACTTGGTTGTTTTAGTAGATTGTGTTTTTTATATATATATATATATATATATATACACACACTTTTTTTTTTTTTGTTTTGTGTCCTTGCTCTAGGTTTTGCTGTTTAACGTCTTCAGTCTCGAACACATGGATCCCAGAAATCTGTCCATTTTGGAATACAGATTGGATATGTAGTGTGTGAAAGACT